>NC_067399.1:300663955-300963955 GCF_016432865.1 Antechinus flavipes | reverse complement strand
ATAGTATGATGAAAATAATAATTACATATGAAACTGCTAATCTATTATGTACAACTTGCTATTCTTTTTACACTATAATAAAGTTATCGTGTAAATTTTTTTTCTTTTTTTCTTCTTTTCTTCCCTCCCACAAAATGCTTTTATTAAAACCACTTTTACTGAGGCTCAGAAAGGTTAAAAAAATTCACCTAAAGTTAAAAAGCATTTAAGTCTGGACTTAAACTCATCTTCCAACTCCATATATAACACCCTTAAACTATATTTTGCATACTAGAGTTCAAATCCCCTCTGTTCTCTTTTGTCCTCTATATTTAATGAGAATGATCGTTTTCTATCTTTATCTTAGCATTCACTTATATATTAGTAGAGTATAATTTCTCCCCCAACTTTATGTGATTCAGGACCAAAAATACTCTGTCCTCTTCTCTTTAATTCAATTCTGATTTCCAAAACATTTAATCGTTTTTAGTTGCTCTCCACAGAGCTTGCCCAGGTAGCCCTCCATAATGTAATTTCTTTTGAATTGTATCAGTCATGCAAAAGGATTGCAGAAAGAGTCTTGCCAATACTTAGGGCTTATATCAGCCTTTGTGTCTTCAAAAGGCTTCGCTCTCATCAGCTGGTAATTGTGGATAGCCCCTTGTACTGTGCCCCAAGGATACTGAAAAGAGAATCCAATAAGCAATAAAACATCCTAAGTGAGAATCATCGCATGTATTTGCATTAGGCTGGGTATTTAAGAGATAAATGTCAGATGTGGTAAATGCCAAGCTGTCAGAAGCAGGTTCCATCGCCATCGTTTTAACTCCATTGGAGAAGGGGAAAAAACAGCCTCTCAATCCACAGATGAGGACCTGTGCAAACAACTAAGCCACCTGCCCCTGGCCAGAGGCATGACTCATAGTCCCAGAGCATGAATCTAAGATGTAAAGTGTTCTGCTTCGATTCCAGCCTAATACATTCTTCTTTCCACATATAACTTCTAGGGATCATAAAAAGCCTTTCAGATAAAAGGGGGCTCTCAGAAAATCATGCCATTGAAGCTTTAACTTTCATTGAACCTTCCCACATTTACCATCATCCCAGGGAGTAAACATTATTCTAGGCATGCATGTGGATCATTCCTCCCAGATGTTGTGGGAAGAAAATAATTGGGGGTGAGAAGAGTGTAAATAAATTCACAGGTGAAAGATTAGCAAGAGACTATCAAAAGGATAGTATATAGGATTACTGGATTTGAAATCAGTTCTTAACACTGATTTATTGTGAATAGAAGTCTAAATTTTTAAGTTATAAATGAATTGCTCATCTATATTGATGGAGAGAGTTGTCCGTACTAAGAGTTTTTAAGATTCAATGAAATCATAGATCTGGATCAAAACAAAAGGATATCAGAAATATGCATGATATTTTTGAAATCAGGGCTTGTGATTTATTTATCTCTGTAGACCACACCATGCCTTACAGATAGAAAATGCTCAATAAGCATTTCCATAAAAGTCCCAGAAAGGGGACTAATTTTATTTTTGTTATTGAGTTGCCATCCATAGCACCATGCCAGGCACACATGATAAATATTTCCTGAATAAATGCATATTTTGAAGTGTTCATTAGAAAAGGTCAATAAGGGATCTGATCCCATAAATCTATATTCATAAAGTATTTCCAAGTTACAATCAGCCCTTCCTAAAATGCTTGAATAATTATTGTTGTTGTTCAGTTGTTAAAGGGATGTGCAATTCTTTGTGACCCCATTTGGGGCTTTCTTAGCAAAGACAGTCAAGAGGTTTATAGCTAGTAAGGGTCTGGAGCTAAATTTTAACTCAGGAAGATGAATTCAACCAGCAAGCTGCCCCAAAATTTAAACAGCATTTACTACGTGAATGCATAGCACAATCAGACCGGTAATGCTATTTGGTATACTGTGGAATTCCACATCAAATCTAACCAAAAAGTTTTAGTTCTTTAGACACAAAATGGATCTCATTATAAGATATACTTTTTTGCTGTTTTTGAATTGTTTCAGTTATACACAACTCTTTATAACCTTATTTGGGATATTCTTGGCGAGGTAGTAGAGGGCTTTGCCATTTCCTTTTCCAAATCATTTTACAGATGAGGATACTGAGGTAAACAAGGATAAGTGACTTGCCCAGGCTCACCTAGTGTCTGAGGATGAATTTTAACTCAAAAAAGATTATTCTTCATGATTCTAAGTACTATCCACTGTGCCATCTAGCTGTCTCTACCTTAGCCAAAAACCCAAAGGCAGCTATACTTCTATGTTGCAAAACTTATCTTCTACCTATTTATCTTCTCTAAGATAATCAAGAGGTATCACAAGATAGTGATAGAGAGTTGGTCTCAGATTCAGAGAAACTGGGATCCAAGTTCCATCTCTGACACTCCTGGTTACAACCTTAGGCAAATCATTCAACCTTTCAATGGCTCTAGGCAAATGTCTAACACTATAAGATGCAGAAGTACCAACCTGCATTGTCAGAAAAAGTTCCTTACCAAGAACTCCTTGTGCTTTTAAAATCACAGCTCTAGTTCCACCCCACCATCAATTCCCAAAAGATAACTAATGTAAGATAGGGAGAGACTTGGTTCCTTTACCCACATCAGTTGATGTGACAGGCCAATATGATGTCTTCACAGTAAGGTCATAATAAGTTAACAAAGTGTTGATGTCCTGTCAAAAAGAAGCAGTTTCACTGGATGATCCATGATTGGCCATGCCTCTAGAAGACCTTTAAAACATTTAGTACAGTCAGTTTGTCAGTCAATACAATTCAAGACATTTTGATCATTCTGCTGAGCTCAAAAGAAAACTAGAAGTCAGGAAAGAAAGAATAATTTCCTCTCATCCCTTGACAGTGCTGTAATATATAGCAAAAGAACTAATCACCTAAAAGAAATCCAGTGTTTGCAGCATTAGTTTGAGAATCTGAGGTACAAGTGAATGAAAGACAGCCAAATATTCCAGAAACACACAAATACTGAAAGAATTCACTCAGAACTGGAAACTTGAGAAGTAGGATGCTTGCCAGCTATGAAAAGAACCAATCATGTATTTACAAGAATAGTTATAACCCATGGGGACAGTCCATTGAAGTTCCAATATTATTGTTCCAATAATCCAAAAGAAATTCCACACCCTAGATTTTTTATCTGAGATCCATGAACATGTTTTTGTTGTTGTTTTAAATGTTTTAATACATATTTCAATGTAATTTAATTCCTTCATAATCCTACATATTTTACGTTATGGTTTTAATAGCATTATTCTGAGGGAAAAGGGTTCATAGAGTTCATGAGACTACCAAAGAGTACATCACACACACACACACACACACTAACCTACACACACAAAGGTCATGCAATGATGGAGTCATCAGTATATTAGCCACATGTGTTTCTGGCACATGTATTTTACTACCACCATCTTTTATGTATGTTCATATTTCTTTCCAGAAATTATGTGGCTTATGGGGTGAATCTATTGGTACCTGTTATTATCATTAGGACATCTTAGTAAATGCCTTTTCTACAAGCTAATTATATTCACTGACTATTAATAAAAAATACATCAATGAGGGTATATGAATTATAGTTTTAAGAGTAGGTACCCACTTCATAGTAACATCTTCCCCCTTGAATTCTTGTGACTTAAATCAGCAGTGTAAGCTTATTTGTTACTTTTTTATATATTTTTTATTTTATTTTATAATAACTTTTTATTGACAGAACCCATGCCAGGGTAGTTTTTTACAACATTATCCCTTGCACTCGCTTCTGTTCCGATTTTTCCCCTCTCTCCCTCCACCCCCTCCCCCAGATGGCAAGCAGTCCTATATATGTTAGATATGTTGCAGTATATCCTAGATACAATACATATTTGCAGAACCGAACAGTTCTCTTGTTGCACAGGGAGAATTGGATTCAGAAGGTAAAAATAACCGGGAAGAAAAACAAAAAGGCAAATAGTTCACATTGATTTCCCAGTGTTCTTTCTTTGGGTGTAGCTGCTTCTGTCCATCATTTATCAATTGAAACTCAGTTAGGTCTCTTTGTCATAGAAATCCACTTCCATCAGAATACATCCTCATACAATATCGTTGTTGAAGTGTATAATGATCTCCTGGTTCTGCTCATTTCACTTAGCATCAGTTCATGTAAGTCTTGCCAGTCCTCTCTGTATTCATCCTGCTGATCATTCCTTACAGAACAATAATATTCCATAAGGTTCATATACCACAATTTACTCAACCATTCTCCAATTGATGGGCATCCATTCAATTTCCAGTTTCTAGTCACTACAAACAGGGCTGCCATAAACATTTTGGCACATACAGGTCCCTTTCCCTTCTTTAGTATTTCTTTGGGATATAAGCCCAGAAGTAATAGCAGTGTAAGTTTAAATTGAAAGAGTAGCCTATGTGCAACTGTGGATACTCTTTGATCCAGCAATGTCACGATTGGGTCTGTTTCCCAAAGAAATCATAAAAGAAGAAAAAAGGACCCACATGTGCAGAACTGTTTGTAGTAGTTCTTTTTATGATGGCAAGGAATTGGAAATTGAGGGGATGTCCATCAATTAAGGAATGGCTAAATAACTTATAGCATGTGAATGTAATGGAATGTTACTGTTCTATAAAAAATGATGATCAGGCTGATTTCAGAAAAGTCTGGAAAGATTAAATGAATTGATGTTGAGTGAAGTGAGCAGAACCAGAATAACATTGTACACAGTAACAGCAAGATTGTGTGGTGATCAATTATATAGACTTGACTCTTCTCAGAAATACAGTGATCTAAGACAATTCCAATATCCTTGGGATGTAAAATCCATCTGCATCCAGAAAGAACTATGGAGAATGAATGCAGATCAAAGCAAACTATTTTCACTCTTGGTGGGCTTTTTTATTTTTGATAGTTTTTTTCCCTTTTGTTCTGATTTTTATTTTACAACACAATTAATATGGAAACATGTTTAAAATGATTGTATATGTATAACCTATATGAGATTGCTTACTGTCTTGGGGAGGGGAACGGGAAGGGAAGGAGGGAAAAAATTTTGGAATACAAAATCTTATAAAAATGAATGTTGAAAACTATCTTTACATGTAACTGAAAAAATAAAATACCATTAAGTAAAAAAATAAATTAAATAAATAAAGAGTAGCCCAGAGGGAGTGCTACACTGGGATCTTCAGGACTTCTTCTGGGATATATTTAGGAACTCTATGCATCTACTGGGACCAATTAGAGAAATTCTTCATCCAGGACTCTCCTCAAATGTCCTAGTTTAGCAACTATAAAGTACTGCTCCTTTTGTATAAAAGCAAATTTGGTTGCTGAAAAGTCAGCTAGTCAACAAGCATTTATTAAGAGTTTACTATGTGCCAAGCACTGTGTGGAAAATGAAAATATAAACACAAGCAAAAACAATTTCTTCCTTCATGAAACTTACATTCTAATAGGAGAAGAAAACACATAAAAAGAAACTGAAAGAATGAAAAGATGCAAAAAATGAGCTTTTATATAAATAAAAATAATTAGACCAACTTGTGAGTTATGTAAGATACTGCTGCTTTTATATGTAAACAGTTTGGTTGTGAAAGGGGACAAGGAAAAAAAGTTTGTTTATGAAAAAAATCGATCAAGCACTATGTGAAGAGATAGTTTTCAAGTAAAGTATTTCAAATCAAAGAGAGAATTGAGATGACTTATTGGAGGACCTGACAAAAGAAAACTATAGGACATCATACTCCTTTGGCTCATTTGTTTATGAATTTTTTTTAGATTATAAAAGGTTAAAACCTACGAAATTATAAAACTTAATATTCTGGGATGATTAATATGCACTGTAAGTTTCACAATGAACAACAATGTGGATTTTCCTCCTCCTAAGAGTAAGATGAGTCACTGACCCCCAGGAGACTGATTTCAGGCATTGAGAGAGTTGGAGAACACAGCAGGAGAAAAAGTAACAGGGGCAGTTAAGTAGGCAGCAGGAGCTGAATGAGAAGATGCTAGCAGGAGCCATCAGCAAAACTTCAGCTGCCATACCTGGGATGCAGCTGACTGGAAAAAAGGCATTGCTTTGCAGATTGGCTGAGCAAACGGCTGAGAGTTTTTGATTGGAGGAAAGAAGAATTCTGTTGCAGTTTCAGTCATTGCCTTTCAGTGCCATCTATAGTTTGAAAGAGGTGAAGTTTTCCAAATGTGCTCTCTAAAGAAAACATATAGGGAAAAATCTTTATTGTTGTGATTTCTGCTTCACTGTAATAAGATCCTGATAGCTGATTGGATAACAAAGAATCCAGAATTCTAACAACTGGCACCATGCTTAGGTGCCATCATAACAGTCTTTTGTGCAATCAGACAAAATGATGTTTTAAAAAAAATCATAGTTTTCTCTTCTAATTAATTCAGCCTAATAATAGTTCAATTGTTTCTGACTTTTCTTGACTCCATTTGATGCTTTCTTGGCAATGATAGTGAAGTGATTTGCTGTTTCTTTCTCCAGCTTATTTTGCAGATGAGGGAACTAAGATGGACAGGATTAAGTGGCTTGCCCAGGATCTCACAGCTAGCAAGTGTCTCTTACTGCATTTGAACTCAGTTCTTCTTAACTCCAAGACTGACATTCTGCACCACTTAGCTGCCATTAATTATCATTGGTCTTAACCAACTTCATGAAACATTTCTCCACATCTGTACTCACACCTTTTTTCAAAGCAATAATATTATGCTCAGTATTTGTTATAATTTAAATGATGAATAATGTGCTTAAAAATGAGGTTTACATCATGCCATATCTATTACATATTTTATCATCAAAAGCTTTGCTTTCTTTATTTTAACATTCCTAGCTGGGTCTGTTTGTCTTCCCCAGAATCGATTTGAAGAACTTTGCAGTTCTCTAGTTTAAGGAAGCTGCTTATAAAACAATAGCAAAATAAGTCCTTGACACCCTTCAAGGGTGATTATAAGTTTAAAAATCTTGTTACTGCTACATCACTTTGAGAGTAAAAGTTTGCCTAGCAAGAGAACAAGGAAGATCAGAAGGGGAATAGCTAGCTAGCTAAGAAATAACTTCATATAAGGGAGATAGTCACAAAAAGAATTTGTATTAGAAGCACTTTCAGAGGTGGAGGTCGTTCATGACCTATAATATCAAATAAGGTTATTATTTCCTTCTAAAAGAGGGTTATCTTCTAGTCCTGTAAAAGGGATTGAATTGAAGTCATGGAATAGCAGTCCTTTTCTGAGAACCCAGATCTCTCACTATGAGGACAATGTTGGAGTGAGTAACCCAGAGAAAGGATGGTAGACATATTCTATGTGAAGAGGTAGACTGCCATGCAGTTTTACACAGAAATTCTAGTAAAGGACAAGTTCAGAACTTCCTTGAGATTGCTTCTGTGCTATGCATTTCTACTAGGTAATTTCCAGGTATCCCTGCCTTGCAGAGAATATTCACACATCTCCCCCTAAACAGTTCCCCTCTTTCTGGCCCCCCAAAACAAAGTGGTTTGCTTTTCTTAAAAGAAGGAATAAGTGACTTTCAGCCAAATTCAGATCCCTAATCTCTGTGGGAACTATGTAAAGACTAAAATTGGGATGAAGCTCAATTTTTCTTTTCCCTTTTAGTCTTCATGATGAAGTTCTTTATAAGTACCAAGACAAGTGGTAAAACAGTGATGATTTTTTAAAAATGCAATGTACTTGTTAAAGATTGTATAACTGGAAAGTGAGTATAATCCACAAACCTACTAGTTGTGGTATATCTGTATCTTTGGAGAAAACTGTATGAATTGTACCATCTGAGTTCTACCAAAGCCAATTTTTTTCTCTTTCCTCATTGGTTATAGAGTCTAGGATTAGAGGTGCTTGTACAGAAAAAAAAATATTTCTCATGCAGCATTCTACTTGTCAATTCAAAAGCACTTGAACAATTCAGAAAGCAGAGTTAAACTGACAGACGCTGATATAAAGACGCAGGCTTCGAGTTCAGAAGCAGTTTCAAGAATTGGTACCCTGGCAGCAAAGAAGAGAGCTAGATGTACTCATGAAAGTTACTCTGCTTGTTTTACAGATGGGTACCTACAAAGTCTACCCTAAAACCCCATGAATCAGTAGCAAAGTCTCAATTCACAAGTATCAGTGGAAATTGTATATGGAGAATATGCTAAAAGGAGATGTAGGACTACAGTATTGCAAAGAAGCTTCTCAACCGAATGGAGTTCATCTAACTTACCAAACAATACATAAAATCTTTATTAGATATTGTTCACTAAAAAGGCTATAAAAACCCTAAAGTTATAAATATTCTTATACCCAAGGGCCCCCAAAACTGAATATTTTTGGAGGCTCTTGTGAATAATGCTTCATTACAAAGCAGAAATATGAAAGAATAGAGCAATTAACTAGCAATTTTAGCACCTTAGCAAACCCAGGGCAAGGAGAAAGACCCCAGGACACTACTGCATAATAACAGTGGAGGGGGAAAAAGGGCCCTTCAATAGACCATCAAAAGAAACAAAAAACATGTTGGAAACAGGCCAAATGAAAATAACTGCGGTGTGACACCAGGGAAGAGGAAGTGTCCTACCTGGTAGATTCCTTGTTGAAATGATTATAGTTATACCTTCTACCTTGCAATACCCTTAATCACAATTTCAATCTATAGTGGGTCAGCATAAGAAATTAAATGGGAATTTGGGAGAAGTTTTGCAGATGCTGCAGATAATACATGAAGTCCAGCAAACAATACAGAATGTTGAAAAATTAAAAAATGCACAAAATATGTGTGTGGTATTAGATCAACCCAAATTTTACAATAAGGTACTGTTAACATCCCATAACAGAAAAAGAAAAAATTCGGACTTCTTCTCTACTAGGAAGAGAGAACCAAAAAAATTTACCTGATTTTCCAGATCATAGTGGAGAGGGCCCCTAACCTCCTCAATGTGTACTCAGCTAGATATGGAGCTCAGTTGTTTCTTTTGTGCTGAAGAAAATATGCCATCAGCATCCTCTGGGAGTCCTAGGAGAAAACTCAGGTTACTATACCCTAGTTAGTTCTGCATATGCTACTAATAGTCACAGATAGCCCACCCTACAGCAGGCTAAAGAGCTGTGTATTCACATTCAAACATACTTGAACTATATAAGAAAGAATCACTACTAGAAAAACTTCCTGAGATGAATTTCCTTATAATGGAGATAATTGTGCGGGTATAGTTTTATTTATGCATTTTGTATTGTTTTATGGGATCCAATTTCTATATATTGGTTTGTTTGTTGGCTGGTTTTGTGAAATAGGACCTATCCACATGATACTACTAAGCTATTTAAGGTATAAAAATTAATGCTTAATTCATCACTATGATTAGACAATTTGAAAATTAGGATTTTAAGAGCCTTATAAAAACTAGCCAGATTGAAGAGCATAGCCAAAACAGAAGGCAGGCTATTTCCAGGATATTTTCATCTGTGGAAAAGTCTGATTGAATGTAGAATGGCTACAGAAGTCTAGTCCTAGTTTAAGTCTTGTCTAAAGAACCAGCAAAAAACTCTGTTCTCAAACCTGCCCCCAAGAGTATAGATGCCACATTTGGCTCTTTTCCTTAGCTAGATTCTTATTTCTAACAATGTTACGGTCCAGGGATTGACTGTCAGGGCCATTCCAGATTGGTGGGTAGCAATGACCTTCTACCCAACCTTCCCTCCATTTCTCTATGTGGACCAGCACATCATGTTTCACTCACCGTGACTGTTTCCAAAGTTTCCATGTGAGAGCTGCAGTCTTAATGGTGATTACTGTCAGCACCTGTGAGCCAGTGCAGCCAGCAGAGACCAAATGGGTTTCTGGCTTGCTTTGCACGTCATCAGCTGGCTTGTCAGCTATTCTGAGGATCTATCATTTCTAGTGACAACGAAAAGAGGAGAAAAGAACACAGCTTGATTTCTCCATTCCAGGTTGAATTTTCAACAGTGGTTATGGGAAGGGAAGCGGAGGGTGTGCAAAATTGCCTTTTTTTCAACTGTCGACTGAGAAAATTTGACAAGAGAGACAAAGAGAGTAGCCAGAGGTAAAATTTTTAAATGGATGAGATTTGTTTTTTTATATCCTTCTATCCCCTTTCTTTTATTCTGTTTCTCCCTCACTTCACTCTCTAAGTATTCTGCACCCCATTCCCCCATTTCCCAGGGCCTTGATGCTATTCTTGGGCTATACAGGACCTTCTACTGGGGACCCCAACACAGACCCACTTTCCCTGGTTAGCCAACAATATAATGAAGGCTTTAACATGTACTAACAAGAATCAAATTAAAATCTCTTAGGCATCTACTGTGGGAGACATAAAGATCAGATATAGTTACTATTCATAAAGAATGTAATCTTTCCAGTGTAATAGAAATATAAGATACTAATATAATATTGAATGATTTCCCAAGAGTATAGAAGGATGGATCAAAAATCAAAGCTTTAAAGCTGAAAGGAATTTTAGAAGCCATTAGTTTACTTCTCCCTCCCTTATTTTACAGATGAGGAATCTGAAGTACAGAGTAAAAAGACTATCCCAGGAATATATAGTTAAGTAAGTGCCTAAGGCTAGATTTAAACTCAAGTTTTTCTGATTCTCAAGCCACTGCCCTATCCACTAGGCAAAGCTTCCAGTTTCCTCCACTCCAACAAGATTGCAACTGTCACCCCATATCAGCTAAAGCAGGGACTTGGCTAATTGAGTTACTCCTGGGACTCAGAAATTCTGCTGCCTTTTCTGCTTAGTTTCCTTCCAGGAACATAAGTAGCCAAATGGCAATCCTGAATTGGACATGTCAGCCATTTGAGTTTAAAAGGGTGAGAGGTTCTAGTTCTCTCATTTGGACATGATAGAATATGATCACAGATGGGAGGATGTATCCAATCCCTGACCTGACTTAACTGAAAATATGGATTTGGAAAAAATTATTTAGGCAATGCAGAGTCAAAGAGAAATAAAATGCCTATTAGGAAGCCCTGTGAACTACATCTTTTTCCTTAATAGTATTTCATGTTTTTCAAATACATGTAAAGATAGGTTTTTTGGTAAGATTTATTTTTAATAAGATTTTTGTGTAAGATTTTGTGTTCCAAATTTTTTCTCCCTCCCTCCTCTTCCCTACTCCCCAAATCAGCAAGCAATCTTATATAGGTTATACATGTACAATCTTTTAAAAAATATTTCCAGATTTGTCATGTTGTACAAGAAAAATCAGACCAAAAGGGAAAAAAGACAAGAGAAACAAACAAAAAAAGTAAAAACAGTATCCTTTGAATTCACATTCAGTCTCCAAAGTTCTCTCTATGGATGAAGATGATGTTTTCCATCCCAAGTCTATTGGAATTGTCTTGGATAACTGCACTACTGAGAAGAGTTAAGTCTATCATATTTGAACATCACATAATCTTGCTGTTACTATGTACAAAGTTCTTATGGTTCTGCTCACCTCACTCAGCATCAGTTCATGTAAAACTTTCTTGACTTTTCTGAAATGGCTGTTCATTATTTCTTAAAGAACAATGATATTCTGTCACATTCATATATTATAACTTATTCGGCCATTCCCTAAATGATGGTCATTCCCTCTGTTTCCAGTTCCTTGGCCACACAAAAAAAGCTGCGATAAACATCTTTGGGATACAGACCCAATAGTGACAATGCTGGATTAAAGATATGCACAGGAAAACTCTGTGTCTTGATGTTTTAGGAGAATATAGTAAGTGGTACCATGAATAGAATGCTGGATATGGAGTCAGAAAGATATCAGTTCAAATCCAGACTCATACATTTACTAGTTGTGTGACTGAGCAAATCACTTTAGCTCTGTCTGCCTCAGTTTTATCATCTGAATAATAATAATAGCTACCAGAATTGTGACTCCATTGAGGTAGTTGGAAATCTCAAAGTATTACATAAATACTAGCTAGTTGTAGCAATAGTAGTAATACAAC
This sequence comes from Antechinus flavipes, assembly GCF_016432865.1. Taxonomy (NCBI): domain Eukaryota; kingdom Metazoa; phylum Chordata; class Mammalia; order Dasyuromorphia; family Dasyuridae; genus Antechinus; species Antechinus flavipes. Next base: position 300,951,942 of record NC_067399.1, on the reverse strand, counting down.
AGTAGTTATAAGTTATTACCTCTACTTTAAGGACATGTCAATATGTTCTTATAAGTCTTTTGTTTCTTAGTGATTTTTTTGGCAGAAGAAATTAACAGCTGTCCTATGTCTGATTGAAATTATACTTTAGGGTAACTTTCTACTTCCCACTTTAGGGGAGACCGATCTGAATTAAAACCTAAGCTTAATAATTACCTAGAGGATCTGAGGTGATGATATAAGAAGCTGATGAAACAAAAGGCCTGACCTTTCTTTTTGGAGACTTAGGCTCTTCCAGGTTTGAATGTAATCTGAGTGCACAGGCTGAGAACTGAAGGAATTCTTTGGGCCACTTAGTAGAAAGGAAGAGAAAGCAATACCCCAGACTCTCTGGGTCTAGCAGTGGTTATTATTGTTACATGAAGTTTTAAAGGATTTCCAGCCATGTAGGGCTTGAAGAAGAGGTTGAAAATAAATCAAAAAAGAATGGAACAAAATAGTCACCCTGTCAGTCTATATCCTTTGCATTGGGGGTGATTCTTGTGGTTTATAGCTATTATTTTTTACTCTTTGCTTTAGGCATCCCATTTGCTTAAAAATGATGGCTTGAAATGGGGAATTTATCTGGATCCACTCACCAAGTTGACAGTCTGCTACCACAGCTATTATGATGATATATCACCATTCCTTCTCTCACTGGATATGGCATGGAGAAGAAGGAAGAAGACAGAATTCTGCTGTCTGGCTTTTGGTAGCCTCATGAGGATGCTGGCAATATTGGGGGGAGGGAAGCAGTTTATTTCTTCATATCAAAATAAGCATTTTTTTCTTTAAATTTGAACTGAACAAATTTGTCATAGCTATAGCTCAAAATCCATCTTATACCAAAAGATAGTGAAAATATTCTTTTAAAAAAAGCATCATGAGAAAACTAGTCATCAAAGCTGTCATGATACCTGAAAATAAAAGCATTTTTAAAAATATTTTGAAGATCTACTTAGTACAGTGTCTGGCACATAGTAGGTTCAATATATTGATTGATTGATTTTTTTTCTGAGGTGATGAGAAAATTACCTTGACTTCTTTGTATTTCTGTGGATATGCTGAACCTTGAGTATAAGCAACAGGACTGCTCAATCACTCAATTAATGATAAAGTATATATTTAGCATCTGTGATGTGCCAGAAATTGTGGTAGGCACTGAGAATACAAGAACAAAAACTAGATAATTCCTGATTCCAAGATGTTTACATTCTATTTTGGGAAAATAACATGTCTACATTTAAATTATTAATTCATGCATGCATATATAAATGGATTAGTTAATATGTTTTAAAAAGTATTCTAGTAAATGTATAACAACTGATTTTCCAAAAATACACACATGTGTCTGTGTGTGTGTGTGTGTGTGTGTGTGTGTGTGTGTGTAATAGGTATATTTATACCAAATACATCCTTTTAAGTTTAATCTGAATTATTAATATTATCTTCATCACTTTCTTAAGTCTAGGCAATACAATTTCTAATTTGTAACTTCTGCCAATTTCTGAGATGAAAAAATTTAACAAACCCAGCATCTTATGTGTTATCCTTTAAATTAATGATCCCCCTACATTGAGGTAAAGATTTTAAAATAATTGGAATCTATAAGAATTCTGGGACTCTGGAATAAGTCTCTGGACCAAAAATGCTAAATTATCAAAGGTGGGAAGGAAGGATTATTACAGGATATAGCCATTCTCCTTTTAGGTTAGAATGTCTCTATGTGGCAGTCAAGGACTATACAAACTATGACAAACCAAGACTCAATCTGGGGAATGTAAAGCTAGTTTAAGTAACCTTTAGACTGAGGAATCTTGCCAATGTCTATTCCTTTACAAAATGCAGTGAAATCGATATCAAGAATACTCTGGTCATTAGCATTTTGACATATCATCATTATAGTGATATAAGTATTACAGGATTTATCATTTTCCTTATAAAAGAACCCTTTGGTTGTGAACAAGCATGGTCCACCTCCTGAAATGTGCCTTAACACTGGTTTGTCTTTCTTTGCCCTCAATGTTCTCTCTCCTCACCTCTACCCTTCTGGTTTCTTTGGCTTTCTTTAAGACTCAGAGTGAATCCTACCTTCTTGAAGAAGAATTTTCCAATCTTCCTCTTCCTGTTCCTCCCCTTACAAACACACACACACACACACACACACACGTGTGTGTGGGTCTACATGTATAATGTGTACACGTGTGCATGTGGCTACATGTACACAAAAGGGTATTATACTATGCAGACATGCACCTGTGTGTTTGCATGTTTAAATGTCTTTGTATGTTCGTATAATACATGCATGTATAAATAGAGTAATTGGAAATATATTTTACATCTTGAATGTATCTAGTTATTTGCATGTTGTCTCCCTCATTAAAATGCATAGTACTTAAGAGCAGTGAGTTGGTTTTTGCTTTTATATGTATCTGCAGTGCTTAATCTAGCATCTGGTACTTAATAAATGCTTGCTAGTTGATTGACTATATTTCTTAAGGTTTGAAAATAAATGCAGTGTTATCTTAATTGATTCTCTCAACAATCTTGTAAGAAAGATTCTATTGTTATCCTCAGAGGATGAGGAAGCTGAGACTGAAAGAGAGAGAGTCTGACTTGCCCAGGGTTTCAGCTAATCTATGTGTGAGGCAAGATTTGAATGTGGGGCTGCCTGACTCAAGCCCGTGCTCTGTCCAATGTTCTTCCAAGCTGTCCACCATTTAATCAAAACATCTCTGGACTCCAGAGCACTGAGATTCTATAGCCAGATGTGAAACAGACTCCATTCAATTAAAGAACAAGAATGTTTACTTGGAGACAAGACTCAGATAATAAGTGAGCACAATGAGTCTCTCCCTACTCCCAACATCACATTAATGATCCAGTCACCACCAGGATTCTATTTTCCCCAAATTGGCCATTTTCGTTAAACGAAATGCCCCCTTCCTGATTCAATCAACCAGCTCAGGAGCTTTTTCACACAAAGAACAAACCAAATTTCGACTGCATTGGAAAAGCAAAATGTATCTATTTGTCAAGAATGATCCTCTTCAGTAAACAGGGATATAAATATATAAATCAGGCTCTCCCAGGCCAGATGCATGAAAAGTCTCCTTTATTCTATGTAAACAGTAAAATAAAAAAGCAATTAGGCAGAAACAGGACCCCACTATCTCCTATACATACCCATAGTTCCTGGACTACTCAGGTAGGTGATTGCAATTCATGTTTCTACCAAAGATTTTGTTATCAGTCTGATAATCTCTTCTAGTCATATCATAGTGCAGAGAACTGAAGTCAGAAGACTCCATCTTGCACCCTATCTCTGCTTTTTAACTATTCTGTTCCAATTGAGCAGGTAACCTAAGCTCTTCCTGATTTCCTCTTCTACATATGTAAAATGAGAATTGAGGATAAGATAATCTTAGAGATCTCTTCCTATCTTAAATCTGATTCACGTACTTGAAGCTGACACACAGTGGCATCCGCATCTGAAAGAACAGTACTTAATAAGCAGAAGGAGGTGAGGAAAGGAGAGAGGGAAAATGAAGGGACAAAGCATTTATTTAGCTGTAGGCCTACTATGTGTCTAATATGTGCCAAGCACTAGTAAGCACTTTTGTTATTATTGTTCAGACATTTTCAAATTATGTCTTACTCTCTATGATGTTATCTGGGATTTTCATGGCAAAGTTATTAAAGTGGTTTGCCATTTTCTTCTCCAGATCATTTTGCAGATGAGAAAACTGGGGCAAAAGGCAGCTAAGTAATATAGTGAATAGAGAGCCAGGCCTGGAGTCAGGAAAACTCATCATTCTGAATTCAAATTCAGCCTCATACATTTATTAGCTGTGACCCTAAGCAAGTCATTAACTGAGTTTGACTCAGTTTTCTCATCTGCAAAATGGGATAATAATTTCTGTCCCAACTCCCTCACAGAGTTTAATATAGAGCAATTGAGATAATGTGTGAATGAGTGCCATACTTTGTTAATAATTTTATTGATGTGTGCTTTTCTCTGCCTAGTACCTGACTTCTCACATCTATTTACCATAAGGCTATGATACACCAAATTTGTTCCATCCAAAGATCATTATTAAATAAATGCATTTAATTTTGCTCTAGATAGAAGCATTTTTAATAGTAACTGCCAACTATGTGGCCTACCAGAAAAATTCCTAGGTCAGTACAAATATATAAATCTGTGAAAAATAATTCTTAAGTAATGCAAACAGAATTTTAGATTACTTTAAAAAATAGCTGGGATGTAATTATTTCAGGGAAAAAAATGGCAATAGCAATAGAGACCTCTCCTGGATCTGGTTAGACTTACTTAAGTCAGAAGGATCTATAGGCTTCACCAGCAGAGAAATGGGGAGAAAAGGAAACAAAAAGTATAAACATTTATTAAGTACCTACTCTGTGCTGGACACTATGCTAAGCACTTCACACACATTATCTCCTTTCATTTTTATTTGCGGTAAGTGCCATTATTATTCAAATGAAGAAACTGAGACAAACAAGGCCTGAGCAGGGTCACATAGTAATTGTCTTAGGCTAAACTCAGATCTTCCTGAATCCAGATCCAGTCATATCTGCTACACCACCAAACTGCCTCTACAAAAAAAAGTGGGGCATGAGGAGAAAGAGCTGGTCAGAAGGAAGAAAGGAAGGAAGGAAGGGAGGGAGAGAGGAAAGAAGGGATGAAGGGAGAAAAGAAGCAGGGAAAGGAAGGAGAAAGGAAAGGAAAGAGGGAGGATGGAGAGAGAAAGGAAGGAAGGAGGGAAGAAGTGAGGGAGGGAAAAAGAGGAGGGAGAAAGGGAAGGAAGGAAGAAGAGAGGGAGAGGGAGACAGAAGAGGAGAGGGAGGAAGGGAAGACAGGAGCAAGGAAAGGAAGAAGAGAAGGAGGAAGGGAGAGGGAGGAAGGAAGGGAGAAAAGAAAGAAAGGTGGGAAGGAATTTATTAAAGCAGTGAGTATGTGCCATGTACTGTACTAAGCACTTTATAAATAGTATCTCATTTGATCCTTACAACCCTGAAAGGTAGAAGCTATTATTATCCTGGTTTTATAGTTAAGGAAACTGAGGCAAACAGAGTTTAAGTGAATTACTTAATCATACAACTACTAAGTATCCAAGGACTGATTTGAATTCATGTCTTCCTAAGTTCAGTTCTATCATTATACCCACTCTACCACCTAATTACACTATCTATGGCTGTCTTCAGAGAAGGTTGGAAGCCTCAGGATTCCTTTTTTCACATCCTACAAAGAAGAAAATTAAGAGACAGGACAAAAGGAGATAGTACCCTGTTGTCATTCTTGCAAAGTTCAAAACATGTTTGTAATTATGTTCTCCATTAGGGATTTGACTTAATTTCCAATCACATATTGGAAATTATCACATACCATTTCCATAACCTCCACAGATCTATTTCTCCAAATACTCTCCAATGCTTGCCTTTATCTCTCTTGCTTATTTTCATCTCTGCTCTTTTATCTTATACCGCCTTAATGATCATCATTCCAATTATTGTTCTGTAAGAAATGACCAACAGATTGAATAAAGAGAGGTTTGGAGAGACTTACATGAACTTATGCTAAGTGAAATGAGCAGAATCAGGAGATCATTATATACTTCAACAACAATATTATATGAGGATCAATCCAATGGACATGGTTATCTTCAACATTGAGAGGATCCAAATCAGTTCCAATTGATCAATGATGAACAGAAGCAACTACACCCAGCGAAAGAACACTGGGAAATGAATGTGGACCACAACATAGCATTTCCGCTCTTTCTGTTATTGTTTGCTTGCATTTTTGTTTTTCTTCCCAGATTATTTTAACCTTCTTTCTAAATCTGATTTTTCTTGTGCAGCAAGACAACTGTATAAATATGTGTGTGTGTATGTGTATACATTTGCTGTATACTTACTGTGTAGAGAATGCTGGTCTAGGTCAAGAGAAAGAAAATAATTCATAATTCTAGGGTACTTTAAGATTTATAAAAATAATTTCTTCACAATAAGCTGTGAAGCAAATAGTCAAGTATCCCTATCCCTATTTTATAGATGCAGAAAGCCAAGTTCAAAAACATTATATTGTGTACAATTAATAAATGTCAGAACCAGGTCTTATACATCCCCATTCATCTAACTACAATGCTCTACTACACCATCCTGCCACAAATATTGAATCAGACATAGTCCCTGACTTCTTAGAGTTTATAATTTTATAAAGGGGATATAATATGTACACAGTCCCTCCATAATTGTCAGATTAATCTTCCTAGAGCACAGATCTGAACATATCACCTCCCTATTCAATAAATTCTAGTGACTCCCCATCAACTCCTGGATCTATATAAAATCCTCTTTCATTGAAAACATTTCACAACCTTTCCAGTCTTCTTACACCTTATTCTTGCACACACCATTCCCTGCACCCCTCCTCTGCAATATAGAGACTCTGATCCTCTTGGTGTTCCTCTAACAAGACATATCTCCTGACTCCAGGCATTTTCACTGGCTATCTCTTCTACCTAAAATGCTTTCCCTCAGCTCCCTCTCTTCCTTCAAGTTCCATCTAAAATACAACTTTTTAGGACAGCTAGGTAGTAAAGCACTGGTCCTGGAACCAAGAGGACCTGAATTCAAATCCAGCCTTGGACACTTGATACATACTAGCTTAATACTCTGAGCAAATCATTTAACCTTCAATTGCAACCAAAAAATAATAATAACAACATAAAATACTATCTTCTCTAAGAAACTTTTCCTGATCTTCCTTAGTATTAGGTCCTTACCTCTATGGTGTCTCTAAAACACACACCCACACACACACACACACACACACACACACACACACACACACACACACAGAGTCTATACATAACTGTTTTTATGTTGTATTTCCCATTAGGCTGTGAGCTCCTTGAGAACCTTTGCCTTTTCTTATATCCTCAGTGTCATAATCTCTGCACACAGTAGACTTTTAGTAAATGTTTATCAGTTGACTAATTAATAGATAACAGTCATAGAAAATACAATCTAGAAATATAAAAAATATAAAAATAATAAATATATATGAGAAATTTAAAGTATTCTGTCTATAGGGGATAAAAAACATAGTTACTTCCAGTGAAAAGGGTGGAGATCAGAGGATCTTCAGGGAGGAGATGGTATTGGAGTTGGATTTTAAAGGGAGAATAAAAATGTCAACATGAAAAGAGTATAGCAATCAAAAATATCAACATAAAAGCAGAGAGGCAAGAACACCCAAATCAGGGATACAAGCACTTATTTCCTTTTCCATTTTATTAGTTCTATTCATCCTGAAGTCCTAGATTAAAAGGTTAAATATTTAAATGCTCTTCATGTCCTATATGCAGCCCCATAGTCTTATAATAACAATAATAATGTTCCATCGAATTCATAATAAAAAGGGCTTGCATTTCTGATTTCCAGGGAGGTTTAACCTCCCCATTTACAGCATCTTTTCTCTTCACCAGCTTAATAATAGGAAAAAAAGAATTCAAGACTTAAAGGAATCCCAAGAACATTCAGGGCAGCAATACCCTCCAGTCATTGTCTTAGTTAATATCTCCCAACTCCAGCTGCAGCCCTTGGGTACCCACCAGGAATATATAGGGCTGCGTTGCCTGTGGGTTACTGACAGAACAAAAGGAACATGGCCACTGAGTATGTCCCAGAAAGGAAGTATGGCATCAGTAAACAGAGCAATGACCTAGAAAGCCCCAGTCTATTCTCTACTGGTTTTGTGACCTTAGAAAGTCGATTCCCCTCTCTGAATCTCAAATTCCTCTGATGGAGTTGGATTAAATCAAGAGTTATAAACCTTGGGTATACAGACCCCTAAGGAATCAATGGCTAGATAACAAAAAGCCTATGAACTTAGATGAGAAAAAGAAAATTACATCTTTATTTTTTCTAATCTTTATCTAAAATTTAGAATTTCCTTCAATTATTATTTTTAAAAAAGAAAACAGCAGCATTGTTCTGAGAAGGGATCCATAAGTTTCACAAGACTGTCAAAGGGATTTATAACTCAAAAAAAGGTTAAGAACCCTTAGTCTACCATTGCTTCAAGGTCCAAAATTCTATGGTTCTGTGACTTTTCCCAAGTAATGGGGATGTGGGTTACTAGGAGAGCTGAATGAAATAAACAGATAATTTCACAACCTTCCTTTTAGATATATAGGAAATTCTTCCTCATCCAAAGCCTCTAGATCAGAGTCATTCTCAAATGTGATTAATTACAAGCACAAAAGGCAAAATGAAAGAATTTTAAAATGAAATATAATGATGTTTTTCTTCTTTAAAAACCATTCATAATAAGATACATTTTGCCATGTGTTTTATATACAATAGTATATTGTATATAATATATTTAATACGATATATACAATGTAATCCTCATAACAACTCTGTGTGATAAATACTGTAGACATTATGAAACCACTTTACAGATGAAGAAATGGAAGCTGACAAAGGCTAAGAGGTTTGGGTAAGAATCTGAGGCAGGATTCAAACTCAAAGGAAACTAGGTAGCACAGTAGGTAGAGCATTAAACTATAAATAAGAATAACACAACTTGAAATCTGGCTTCACATATCTATCAACTATATGATGGATCCATGGCAAGTCACTTAACACTATTTGCCTCGGTTTCTTCATCTGTAAAATGAGGATTAAAAAACAACTAAGGTTGTTATGAGGATACAGGAGATAATATTTGTAAAATGCTTTGTAAACTTCAAGTGCAATATAAGCGCTATCACTTATTATTGTAACTCTTTCTAACCCTGAAAAAAAAAACTAATGATTTAAATCTCATTTCCTCTCTACCCATTTTTGCCTTCATAGGCATTGATGAGCAATAAAATATTCAAAGTCAGGAGGAGGGGAAGGAGAAGAGAGACTTGAATAATATGCAAATTGGAAAATTGCATTAAAAAGTTGGGTGCCCTGGGAAGTGCAAATGAATGTAACATCTCACCAATGTTTCCTTATACTGGTAAGAAATATAGACCTTTTTCATAACTCTGTTTTTTACCCCCAGGATAATCTATTTGCCATTCTGGTCATTAACTTATCATTCCTATTTCTGGATTCATTGGCAATGATTAGTTAAAAATTAATACTCCATGGCAAATTGAAATAATTGTGCATTGCTCCCAGATTAGGGTGGAAAGAAGCAGAGCATCTGAAGTTACAAAGAGAGAGATAACTGGCCACCAGAGAAGTATGTTAAAGGTCAAAACTAAGGAAAGATATAAAGAAAAATTGGATTGCCACAGAAGGATCAATCAGCAGCAAAGGAAGTTCAAATTGAGTGAATATGCAAATACTGATCTGGACTATAGGGACAATTTCAAGACAAAAAATAATAATAATAATCAATACTTTTGTGTTGTGCTAAATAGCCACACTGGGAATTTAAGTTAAACCAGGAATCTACCGGTGAGGGTAATACAATTAGCAAAGGGACAGCTGACTGCTGCAATGAATAGAACACTAAGATTAGAATCAGAAAGCTCATCTTCATAAATTCAAATCTGACCTCAGACACTTCCTAGCTATGTGACCCTGCACAAGTCATTTCACTCTGTTTACCTTAATTTTCTCATTTATAAAATGAGCTGGAGAAGGAAATGACAAATCAATCCAAATATCTTCTACAAGAAAGCTTCAAATTGGGTCATGAAGAGTCAGGCATGATTAAACAACAACAAAAGGAATTTATGAAAGAAGGATGCTCTGACCATGACTCAGTTGGGCTTATGTTAATTATGTTATTCAATTATAAAATGTATATATTTGCAATAATGTTATAGTTGGGAGGCAGCAGAGAATAGACTGCTTAAAAGAAGTCCTCCAGCCCCAGAACCTCAAATCTACTCTCTATGTATAAACCCATTTTTCTCTTTATTTCTCAGATCTTCTATCCAATCTATTTTTTCAGATCAATATCTAATTTATTTTAAAGACCAAACCTAAGGATTTACTCCAGACCTCCATCTGCCACAGCTCATAGAATAACACTAATGTGAGATTGGTCCAAGTGTTAAGCTATGGAATTCAAATTGAGCTTGAGTCACTTACTAGTTGTATGACCCAAAGGAAGTCACTTAACCTCCATTTTCCTCAGTTCCTCAACTATAAAATGAAGGTAGTAATAGTACCTATTTCACAACATTATTATCAGAATCAAATGAAATAGTATTTGTAAAATACTTGTAAAACAGTGCCTGCCACATACTAGCTATTATATGAATGTTTATTTCCTTTCCAGTTATTCACATTCCATCAAGAAGGTATTATCAAGGTTCCAAAAGTCATGCCATGGAGACCATTTCTATCTTATTTAGGTAGATCTATTCAAAGCCAGAATAAATGCTTCATACGCTACCTTCTACAATATTACTTGAGCATTATCTTCAGGTCTACCTGCCTGAAAGAATTTCTTCCTGTGACTTACCACAAGGACTACATTTTCAATTAACTCAAGCCTTGGTTTAAGGTCTGTGTTCTGCCAAAAAAAATAAATAAATAAAATGTGAAGACTTACCTGAGAAATATGACATTAAATATCCTTATTGCAAATGAATGCTTTAACATGAATTTGTTTCATCCGATTAGCCTGTTCTAGTCCTTGTGCAAGAGCTTAAGGGAAATGATTATAGGAGAAGTCTTAGTCCTAATATAACAAAGATTCTTAACAAACTCTGTGTGTGTGTGTGTGTGTGTGTGTGTGTGTGTGTGTGAACGTGTGCGCGCACACAGGCGCAGAGATGAGATGGAATATATTTGGCAGTCTGATAAAACCAATAGACCCCAATAGGACAATGTGTCATTTTTTTCATTAAAATAAAAAAATTCAAAGTTAATGGGAAATCAAGACTAATTAGTTAGAAATTAATTGTTAATTGATGATGGAAATAAAAATGAAATATTTGCCATCCAAGTTAATAAACCTCCTCTCCCAAAATCTATCCATGTATCCCTTGAGGTTCTGTTCACCTTAGGTTGTACATTTCCAGAACCATTGTAATAAGATAGTAAAAATCAGCCAATGGTCTACCTTTAAGCATCACTAAGGATGGCTTAACAAGTGTCTTGGGGTTCAAGAGTTCATTCAGTTCCCATGGCTTCTGACAGTGGTGCATTTTAAATTCATCATTTGACTTTTTTCATGCTCATTTATGACCTACCATATTAGACTGACTCTGGGAATCTACCCTTTAGCATTGGAAGTTCTCTTCCTTCAGAGGACTTTGTTCTTGCCTTTGTTCCATTTCAGCATCTCTTTATCAGTTCTCTCTGAGACATAAGCATGTCTCAATAGGTAAAACAGTCCCACTTTTGTTAAGTAAGTATTTCTCAAACCCTTTCTGTGGAACTCTCAGATTTTGAATAGCTTAAACCAGTCAATTGGAAAGGGCCTACTATGTTCCAGTCACTGTGCTAAATGCTGAGGTTATACAAAAAGGCAAAACACCTGTTCCTGTTCTCAAGAGCTCACAAAGTAATGGGAAAGACAATGGGCAAACAAAAAAGACACACACACGCACACCCCACAGGATAAATTGAAATTAATTTTAAAGAGAGTCATTAATATGAAGGAAGCCTTCTCATAAATAAGATTTTAATTGATACTTGAAAGAAGTCACGGAAGTTAGATGAGAAAAACATTCTAGGTATGGGTGATAGCCAATGAAAATATTGTTAGGAGAAGGAATGTCATGTTCAAGGAAAAAGGAGGCCAGTGTCACTGAATCATGGGATATATGGAGTAGAATAGAGTAAGGTATAAGAAGGCAGCTAGATGGTGCGGTAGTTAGAGCACCAGACCTAGAGTTAAGAAAACTCATCTTTCTGAGTTCAATTCTGGTCTCAGACACTTACTATCTATATGATACTGGGCAAGAAACTTACCCTTTTTTGCCTCATTTTCCTGATCTGTAAGATGAACTGCAGAAGGAAATGGCAAACCACTCCAGTATCTTTGCCAAGAAAACCTCAAAGAGTTAGACATAACTGACATAGCCTAACAAAAAAAGGTAGGTTTAAAAAGACTAAAAAGGTAGGAATGGGTCAAATTAAGAAAGTTTTGAAAGCCAGATAAAGAAATTTATAATTGATTCTGGAGGAAATACATTCTACAAAAATAAAAATTTGCCTCAGAATAAACACAATTGCTTCCTGATGTTTTGTTGATCACAATGTTTGTATTCAGTCAATAAGGTGAACCATTGAAAACTGAAATTGATTACATGACTAAAGATTTGGCTTTTTATTGCTCAAGAATCAGCCCAATTGAATATGCCCAAGAATGTATGAGGCACATGGGCTTTTATGAGACATGATCTCTATAAGCCTATATGCTATTTAAATGTTATTGTTTTTATTGGTCTTAGCAGAAAGCATGTAAATAATCAATATGTATTTTGAAACAAGAAACAAGAAAACAAAACTGATAATGAACATGGCTAATAATAAAAACCAATATCCATGAATCAAATTCAGTATCATATCTCTGAAACAAAGGAAATATAAACATAATGATAGACCACTCTAATAAAGACTGACTTCAGTTGAAAAATTAGCAATGGTCTCAGAGAACAGATGATGAAACATATGTCCCTATATTTTGTAGAGAAGCAGGGGAACTACAAGAGCAGAATGTCACCTATATTGTCAAACCCAGTCTCTGAATCAATTGCTTTTGATTAATTATTTTTTCCCTTGTTACAAGATAGAAAGAGAACTCATATATAGTTGGATCATAGAATATATGGCAGGAAGTAAAGTATAAGACTGAAAAGAAGACTGGAAAGTGAGAAAGGGGCCAGGTTGTGAAAGGCTTTGCATACAAAACTATATTTTGTATTTGAGTCTGGATTGAAGAGGGAGCTAACAGAATTTAGTTATGGGAGACAGGGGAGATTGGATAGTTGACATGGTCAGGATTGCGCTTTAGAAAAATTATTTCAGCACTTAAATGGAAGTTAGATTTGAGTGGTGAGAGATTTGAGGCAGGAAAATTTAAGGTAAGGACTGTTTCTGCAGCACCAAAATACCTGACCTTATTCAGGTGGGACTATGTTCCTCCAAAGTTCCTAAAGTTCTTTTTAGAGGCTACTTATAATACATCTCATCTAAGTCAACTTTTAGAGAGTGAGATCACAGGTAAAAATCCACTCCCCAGAACATAACTATGTCAGTAATTTCAGCTTTATTACAGAGTACTAGAACTCACAAAAATTGGAATAATGATTTTCAAATATTCTGCTATTTATCTGTTTGTTTCATTTACCTGATGACAGCACAGATTTCTTCACCCAGACAAGAAAAAGAAAAGAAAAAAAGAAAAGTTAGCAAGAACAATTAGTCAAACTAGGAAACTACCACAAGGAAAGCAATGTTAATAACATTCATCTGCTAACCAGTATACTTAGCAGTCTCACTCACCACCATCACCACATTAGTTATTTCTTGTATTTATTCATAGCATGGATTAAAAGTAGTTTTGAGAAGGTGAGTTTCATGTTGCCTGCTCCAATTGCAAAAATAACTAATTAAGGCTCTGTTTCTATTCCTCACATGGCTGCCAGATAAGTGGCCATCATCCAGCCTCAATACAAGTCATTCCAGGAATAGGGAGTTCCAATAGCCTCTCAGTATTTTCTTACAAAAATCTACAAGTCATTTTGGTTAAGTTTAAAAGCTGCATTTGAGAAATTAATGATGACACATACATCTGTTTAAAGATATTTTTACGGTGGAAAATGAAAAAGGCAACCCACAAATTAGATACCTTTACTATGCTTTTTTTTTTCTTTTCTGTCCTGAGTAAATTGCTGTTTCTCTAATTCCATCTAAAACTTAACGGAGTTGAAAAAATGAGAATTTTTTTCACTCCCTCTCCTCACTTTGCATTGGACTCCTAATGTCAGACAACCATGTAACTCCTTTTACTTGTTCTCATTAGGGGATGTATTAGGTAGATGTAATCCTGGGAGCTCCCACTCAATTAAAGACTTTCTTTAGCTCCTGTTTCCTATCTTCCCTAGAGAAAAGTCAGGGACTAACTCTGAAACTTCTGATCTTCAGCAGTTAGGAATTGTAGAATCATTAAAATTCCATTCCCTACTAATCTCTACAATGAAATAGAAGTCCTCCTTCTGAACCAGTCCTGCATACAGGTTGTTAAATGTCCTCTATAGAATGAAGCCATCTGCAACGGGAGGGCTCCATGAGGCCCCAAAGAAACATCGATTAAGAAGTTCAAGACACAAAGTTTTGAACCAAAGTTTCCTGTGGTGCAGAGTGAGTGATCATTTTCTATTCCGATCACACCAGGGACAATCAAAAGTAACAAACCTGCAAGGAGAGAGCTCTCGTTTAATAGCAGTGCTTGACTGACTTCATTTTTTTCCAGCTTCTTTTCACTCTCTCCTCTCTCATCTGGTACATTTTACGAGAAATGGAGTTTTCATTTAAAAGCCTCATTCAGCAAGTTGGTATGCCTCACTACCAGAGAGTACAATCGGTGAAGTAGTTACCCATCCCATTCTGTCAGCAGTCTGTCAGGTTACCTTATTCTTAGCCCTCTGGTAATCTGCTTCCTTCAGAGCTGGCAGGTATTTAGGGTAATGGCTAATTATTAATTGCAGTCTTTGAAAGGTCTCTAATTAGGTGTAATATGTGGGGCTGGATAAAGAAAGCCTTTCGGTACAAACTTTGGCAAATTGCTATCGAATAATTAGAGTAACGCTCCTCCTGTTGCCAGTGTTATAGACTCGGGAATAGAAGGAAAAGACAAAACTATCATTATTTTCTGAGCTGATTATCTTCTTCCCAGTAAGCATTCTGAGGCTCTTTCATCCCCAAACCTCAAAGCACTTATTATTTCAGCCTCAAAGCATCCAGGCTTTGAGGCATCAGAGACCTGTCTTAGAAATGGGTAAATGGCAGATGAGAGACATTAAATTGCTGTAGTTGTCAATTTTGGTTTTAGACTCACAAAAATATATTCACATCAAGATCTCCAAGTACATGCAATGGAAGTTAAAAAAATTACCTAAAATAACAAATAGAAAGCAAAATCAAGATAGATCCTAAAGTTTATAGTCACACACCTATTATGAAAAATTAAAGGAGGCTACAAAAGTGCATTACCTTATCAAAGAGTTCAAGGGCTTGAAGGAAATAAGACAGGATCCCCAACAGAAAGCAAGAATTTCTTCTTGGCTCTTTGTTCTGATCATCTGGTGCAATGGAGTAAGTCACCCTCCATACTTTATAGGAATTTAAGTTTAATTTAAATTGACATCTTTTTTTTTTACACCAGTGAATCATTTCTTGTAACAAAAAGAAAATTAAAAAGAAAGATAAGAAAAGCATTTCAGCAAAAGGAATCAACATATTGACTGGCTCAGATAGCAAACACAATATTTTGTGCTCACATTCCTCCACCTCTGCAAAGAAGGGACATTATTTCACCTCCTCTCCAAGGTCAAGTTTGATCGTATAAATTATAACACTTCCAGCTGTGGAGTTCTTATTATTATTTTTTTCCATTTACATTACTGCAATTATATATATATATATAAAATCCCTAGTTTTGCTTGTCATTCTGTATCAGTTCATTTATTTTCCCATGGTTCTCTGAATTCTTCATATTCATCATTTTTTACAACTCTCGCAATATTTTGTCATATGTTGTTAATGTTTTCAGGTGTTATAACTAACATATTTGAATCTTAATTGAATCCTTCTGGAGACAATGTATTATGTCAAAGTAGCTAGCGTTTATAGAGTACTTTAAAGTTTGTAAAATGCTTTGCAAATATCTCATGTCAACATTTGAGTATAATTTTCACTTTATTTTTTTTCCTTTTTTGCAACAGCACTAATGTAAAAATATGTTTTGCATAATTTCACATGTATATATGAAATCATTGCTTACCTTCTCAATGGGTAGAGGAGAGACTGGAAGGAAAGAAATCAGAACTCATTTAAAATAAATATTTTTTAAAAAATTTAAAGTTAGCAAAATTAAATATTATCTCATAACAACATTAGAGCAAACATGAGAGGTAGTTAATATTATTATGGGAATAATAATGGGATTTTATAGATGAAGAGACTGAAGCTAAGAAAGATTAAGTGACTTGTTCAATTGACTCCTACAACCATTAAGTGTCTGCAGCTGAATTTGAATTCAGGTCTATCTTCTTTTCATGCCCAGTACTCTACCGATTGTACCACCTAGTGAATCTACTGGTGGTAGTTCCAAGTAGATATGTAAAGCAGATATTATTAAACAACTGAATTTGTGGGAATAACACTACCCCATTAATTCTTCAATTCTACAATTTATAACATGTAAGTAAACTCTACAACATTTTCCTTCTCTACTAGTTCTGTGTTTACAAAAGAAAAAGAAAAAAGAAATAAGTCTGGAATGACTTGATGAAGCCATGACAGTTCTTTTCAATAACCTCTTCCTTTGCTAGATGTTCATAATATCTGTAATATTCTATTTTAGAATTTTGTTAGGAATTGAAGTCAAACATAGTCTCTAGTTTGCAGGCTCAATTTATTCTCCCCCTCACCTTTTTTTTAAATTGAGACAATTGCCTTTCTTTAGTCATATGGAACCTCTCTTGTTTTCAAGTAATACTGAGACTGGTCCAGCAATCGCAACTAGTCTATAAAATATCTAAAGATACCATAGTTCATCTGGGCCATGTAAACTGAATGAATACTCTAAGTATAGATAGGTGTTCTTTTACAATCTTTTTATTTACATGAGCACAAACTCCATTAGTCATTTTGTCGTCCTTTTCCTGTCCAAATTCTTCTTTGTAAACAAAAGCTAAATTATAACTAAGCAATTCTACCTTCTCTCTGGTGTTATAATTGCAGCATTCTTTGATGCTCCCCTTTCCCCTGAAATAATTAAAAATAAACTCTTTTTTCTTGTATTTAATTTACTTTAACAACTTCATTTCATTCTGAATCCTGATACCTCTATTTTGAAGAAGAACCCAGATCCACATGCTTCACCCTTTGGACTTTGCCACAGTCCTTCATCCTTAAGCTTTCTTCCTTTGGCCCCCTTCTCTTTTCAGTGAGTTCCTCTCAGCTCTCAATTTGAAGGAAGTATCCAAATCACCCTTCTTCATCCTACAAACTTCACTATTATTCCTCAACTGACTGTTTTCACATCTAACACCCTTCTTTCATTGGGTGAGTTACTTATACAACTCCTATTACTTGCGGGGAAGGGCTCAAAACAATCATTTCTTTTTCAAGATTTTGTCACTATTTGTGGGTACCATCACTCCAACCTTTCAGTTCTCTTTTATCTGTTCACAACTCCCTTATAACATGAGTTCCTTGTGGGCTGAAGCTGTTTTTTATTAACCTATATTTGCATCTCTAGTGCTTGGCATAGTACACATAATAGGAACTTAATATATATGTGTTTTTTTTAATTTGCTTGTTAACTATAACTGTTTTTACAGAATCATGTCATCTTTTGTTCATCCTCTCTTACCTTCTCTTGTGCCCATTTTCTACATATATAAAATGATGAGCTAACTATGTAATCACATTGAATTATTGAGATAACTCTTATTTTTCCTTTCGTAGGAATAATTTCCCTTGTGTCTTCAAAGTTTAATTCTTCAGAGTTTTGCCTTCTTCTTGGGCTAACTTCCCCTTTAGTACACAAAACTCAAGACATCATCCTATGATGTTTTTGATCCCCTTCAAAAATGAAGGACATACACAGACTACGTCTTATTGTAATCAAATAAATAAGAGCTGCTTCAATATCCTCAGAGAAATGGAGTTCCTGATCATCAATTCTTTTTTCTTCTTCCTCTAACAATTGATGGTCTTTAACCTGACAGTACCTATAAATAGAGCAATTTTATAATCCTTGCAGGATAAGCATCCCTCAATATATTTAGGTACCTAATTTTCAGGAAAAAACTCATCTTTGTCTTGTGTCATTATTTTTAGTTCAATGTGTATAATGAGTCTTCTTCCCATCCTCCTCTATAGTTAAGTTTCTTATCTACCACTTCAGATTCCTTTTTTTCCTTAACAATTTCTCTCCCCTGAATTTCAATTTTTTTCCTGAGTTGTTTCCAGGAACATTTTGTTATCCCTAGTAACCTGGAGTATGGAAAAGCATTCCTTAAGTCCCTGGACCTTCCTTTTTAGCAAAGAGACTGCCCCGTATTTTGAGCATATTTCCCCCAAAGAGAATACTATGTTCTAATACTTCCCCCTCCTTTTTATAAAATGACATTTAAAAAGAAAAAATTTAAAAACAAATGAACCAAGAATTTTCCCTAGAAAATCTTTCAATTTCACACACAGCAAATTCCTACACCACCACCTATTATGGATGCTTTTTTAGGTCTCCTTATGCATATTTATTATATTCCTCTATATCTATGTTATCAATGAATATGACACCTGCCCTCTGAAATTATGTCTTCTCTGTTCCAGTTCTCTTAAAAGGGGATAAAATATTTTAATAATAAATACTTTATTTAATTTCAACAATGTCTTCCATCTCAGGGCTTCTTAAACTTTTTTCCATTTACAACCCATTTTTGCCCAAGAAACTTTTACACAATCCTGTGAGTGTAGACATATAAAATTTATATGTGAATCAATCATTTACTGATAATAAATCATAATTTTGCAACCCCACATTCAGTTATGTGAGCCCATGTGAGGTCACAACCCACAGTTTAAGAAGCCTTATTCTGAGTAAGGTACAGAAGCAACCAAAAGCATGCCAGGGATTTATAAAAGGAGAATTCTAATTCCTTAACAGGTGTTCTCCTTTGTATAAAATTAACCTTTTTTCATATCTTGTGCCTACATAAGAATGAGTTTTTAAATATTTTTCCTATACACAGATAGCAAAACTGTCGGAATCCACTAGGTAAGGACTACAGTGCTGTAGCCTTAAGCAATATTCAATTATCTACCTGAAAGGAAAGAAGAAAAAGGGTTGAAGAATAATTATCAGACATGCCATCTGGAGCTGAAGGATCACACCTGCAACTCCTGAATTTGGCATTAACTACAAAGCTGTCCCCAAAAAGGCAGATTATGCTTGGTGGCCATTTCAACTTGAGGCAGCAACAGTACATGTGTCAGACAAAAAAGCTAATGTGACCTGATTTAATGCTTAAATTCTCCAATGGATCTTTGATCTGATCAACATGACTATACTTTAATAATGCAAACAGCAACTCATGCATCTCTATCCATATTGTGTATCTTAGTCACATCTTTCTATAAGTATTCCACAAAGGATGGTGCAATGTGCTAGATGTCTTCTTTGCTTTCTCTTAATATTACAAAGGTACCAATGGAGTATACAAGCTGTTCATATAAATAATTACCTCTCACTCTCATCATATGACTAGCCCATCTTCTTGTTCAAGAATTCATTTTTATGACATCTATACTGTTTCTCCTTCTTAATTTTTGTTAGTGAGCCTACAAAAGCAGACAGCTGGCTGGCTTTGGCCCAATGACCATGGTTTTTCAACCCCTGATCCTAACAGTGATCACTTCACTGTCAATAGGTAGGCACATTCTAAATCATTAGTCCTCTAAAATCATGGTTGATTATTCCCATTAATTAGAATTTTAAGCTTTTCAAAACTATTCATTTTCACATTATTTTGTAGTATAAATTGTTCTCCTACCTCTGCTCAGTTCACTGTTCATTAGTTAAGAGTGAGGTCCAAGTGACAGGTTTCCCCCATCGATTTCTTATATACATCTATTTGTACTCCCTTATTAAATAAGGTAATGTGTCCTTTCTTCTCCTTCCCCCCCCCTCAGTGCACACTTTCTTCCTCCATTATCTGTCTCTCTCTTTTTAATAAAATCAAAACACAACAAAAATCACTTCTTGGCCTTCTATCTTATTTGACTGCTTGAATGACCCCTACTGACATTAAAGTACTTAAAGAATGTTTTCATCCTTTCTATTAGAATGCAAACACTTTATTATACTCATTTTCTTACTCCTGTGTTTGTATTTTAAATGCTCAACTCCAAATTTGTTTTTGTTTGGGAGTTTTGTGGGGGATGGTAGTGTTTGTTTATTAATAAAAATACTTGCAAGTCCTCAATTTCATGAAAAATCATCTTTTTCTATTATAGAATTATACTAACTTTTTCTTGGTCCCAAGCCTACATTTTTTCCTTTTAGAATATTATATTCCATGTTTGTTGCTGCTTCATATTGTTTTCTACCAAATCTCATGTGATTCTGTCTAATTTCTCAGAACTTGAATTTTTTTCTTTCTGGCTTTTTTTTGGGAATTTTTTTTCATTGACCTGGAATCTTCAGTTATCTTCTCTTTGGAGCTTTATTTTGGGGTTTATTTTAATAGGTTATTGGTAGATTGTTTCTATTTTCATTTGATCCTCCAGATCAAATAGTTCTGTGTCATCATCTTTCCTGATAAGAAAGAGCTCTAAAAGCTGTGTCTAAGACCACAAGTATTCCTGGAGATTCTCCTTCTCAATTTTCCTGGACAAGGAGCTGACCCTATGATCTCCTCTAAGTGGTCCTATTCTCTAGGTGACCCTGTGTTTAGAGCACAGAGTACTGAATCCATGCTCCCTCTCCTGAGTTACTAACCTGAGCTAGGGGCTGAGTCCATAATTGATTCTGAATGTTCCAGTGCTGGAAGCCTAGCTAGGAGCTCTAAGTGCTGAGTCCACCCCCTTCTTTCACAAAGGGATTTTTGTTTATAGGATCTGCTGACCATGTTGAAACCCTACAGAAATAGGAACATAAATTGACGATTATTGCTGATCTCTCAACCTCATTGTTTTCATAATAAAAATATTCCAAAATATATTTTTCCTCAAACCTTTTGCATCTTCACTTATCTCCCTCATGCCCTTCGACTTAACTTGAGAATTTATGCTTTAAAAACTTCACAATTGCAATTTTGTGACCAAAAAGGGAACTTTTCTGTATATAGTTGATCTAATCAAACTATTTTTCCTAACTTTGTTTTTTTTTTAATTGCCTTTTTATAAGCACACCTAGATCTGTAATATTAAAGTCCAAATATCATGAGTCCATTCTCTTCCATGATAAAAAGTTTGTCATTAAAATAATTTTAGATTTCTCATCTTTGAATATTATTTTTCCTTCTGTTTCATCCTTAAATGTTTCTAGGATGGTTTTGCTTATGTAATAATACATTATCTTTTTAAGATTTGTTGCTGAATTCTCCCTGTGCAACAAGAGAATTGTTTGGTTCTGCACACATATATTATATCTAGGATATACTGTAACCTAGTTACAGTAGGAGGGGGAGGGGGTGGAGAAAGGGAGGGGAAAAATCAGAACGGAAGAGAGTGCAAGGGATAATGTTGTAAAAAAATTTCCCTGGCATGGGTTCTGTCAATAAAAAGTTATTTAATTTTAAAAAAAAGATTTGTTGCTGAGTTTAGTCTCTGCTCAGAGTTCTATGAAAAAATTTTAACTCTCAGAAATGATTACTAGGAATTTGAGAGTTCTGAGATAAAGGATTAGTGAGTTTTATTTAATGGTGACAATTATATACATTGAAGAGATTAATACATTAGATCAGCTGTAAGATTATAGAACAAATGTAATATTTGAGTATAGTCTGAATTCAGATTTTAAAAAGGCAAGTAAAAGAACTGATAAACTTAAAGCTGGAAATTATGTTTTACAAAATCTATTTGAATGAAACCTAGGAAGCAAGAAGGTGTTCCCGGAAACGCTCAATGAGAACCAAGACTCTGATAGGCTCCCCCTAGTGCTATATGTCTTACTACTACCTCAAGTTCAACTTTGTGGAGCAGATTGAGATTAAATGTATGTCTAGGAAAGATATTAGTCAAACACAGATGTTTGACTTAACAGTGAACGTTTATAATCAATAAGTACCTTAAATTCATTTTAGCAAAAGTTAGCTTTATTTAGGAGAAGAGATTATAGGCAAAATGAAGAGATAATAGATACCAGGAATGAAAAATATGAAATAGGGTTAGGAGAGCATCTAGTTAATAAGGAAAGGGGTTTTAACAATTAACAATAGAAAAGATAAATTCCCTAGAGAAAATCACAATTAACCAAGAGAAAGGAAATAGTCCACAAAGTGGGAATATACCATTGATTGGCAGACTAAATCCTTAGAGGAATTTAGAACCCTAAAAAAGTTAGTTAGCTATAAGGAGAAAGGCACCATGAGGCATGGCGGGATGATAAGAGGAAAGATACCATGTGGCAAAGAGGATGGGGAGAAGGGGTAAAACACCACCAAGCAAAGTGCTATGACAGGCTATAATCCAAAGAGAGCTCAGCAAAGATGGCTTGGGCCATAGACAGATTTATAGGGGGAATTTAACCTCACTTAAATTGCTGACTGGACATAGCAAGGTAGGGTTATCCATGACCTCCACAGAGAGTAGGACTATAAGATTGAACTGGTCCCCATCAAGGCCCTTTTCTGCTTGCTCCAGGGAGTAGTTTTATCAGTACTTCAGGCTCTCTTCACTAATCACACTTAGTAACCCAGAACCCCATCAGTAAAGATACCTTTGCCATATGTACATCTTCCTGTTTTATGCCTCACCTGATTTATTTTTTTATCAAAGTATCCATTGAGCATGGTTATTTTTTTTTGTCCAGTAGGTGTCATTTTATTTGACAAAATCAACTTTTGTTTAACAATCAACAAACAATAAGCCCATTAGGATCTTCTGTTCTCAACATTTTTCAACAATTATGAAATGATAAAGCCTACTTTTTCCTTATCATTAAGAATGCCCTTGACTTGTATATCAATAATCTAAAAAGATTGTATATGGAAGAGAGAAAAGTTGTATATTTCATTAGTTATTAATGTTCTCTCAATCATTAATTTGGTATTAATAAAGCATTAGGTATCTTCTAGTCCTTCAAATACTCTCTCAAGATCTCTCTGAAGAACTTTGGAGTTGTTTGTGAAATATGGGAAACACTGGCACAGGACCACCTGACATGACATGACAGCATCAATGAAGGTATGTATTCTCTGAGCAAATGTAGAGACATCTATACTTCAGATGTTTATATGAATTATTTGCACCTGACCTGTAGTAGAGCCTTCTGAGCTTATATTGATCTGATATCGCTATCTATAGATATCTAACTATACATAATTAGATATATGGTACCTTGACCCTAACACAGTAATGTCATTTTGGTCTCTTCAAGAATAAAACCCCGCAATTATCTACACTAATCCCTCATGGTTGTCACCTTTAGCACAGATCTTTTCTACATAGACTTCATATAATCCTACTGTTTTTTCTGTGTTTATTCTCTTTAGTGCTAGGTTCTATCTCTTCTAAAGCATTCCTAGA
Source organism: Antechinus flavipes (assembly GCF_016432865.1). NCBI lineage: Eukaryota > Metazoa > Chordata > Mammalia > Dasyuromorphia > Dasyuridae > Antechinus > Antechinus flavipes. Next base: position 300,928,449 of record NC_067399.1, on the reverse strand, counting down.
ACTGTAATTTTATGATGCAGGCATAGTGGTGTGGTGTTCTTTTTCTTTAAAATAATAATGGTTCTCTCGGGGAGAGAGCAGGTTTCTTGGGGAGGTTTTCTGGAGGCAGCCTTAGTTGGAGTTGAAAGTAATAATCACCCAAAACACAGCCAGGTGATAAAAGTTCAGATCTTTTATTGCCTCCAATATAGCCCAGTTAGCTTAAAGACCTATCTCTCATCTTGGTTCCAAGAGCTCCCTCCCAATGTCTCCAAATCCAAAGGTTTGTCCTTCAGCCCAGCCAGCACAAAGGTGAATCTGTCTTGCCTCTGAGAGAAGGCTTGTGGGCTTCCTCCCAGAGTGCTCCTCTCCGACCCCAGTCAATGTTCCGAAGTAACTCTCTCTAACCCAAAGTAACTCTCTTCCGAGAGAGAGCTTCTGGCTGAACTCACTTGATGTTCCCTTCTCAATCTAATTCAGTTAACTCTCCAGACTGGATTCACTGAAGCTCTATTTATGCTCCTTCGAGAGAGAGGGATTGTGGGATGTGAGAGAGAGGGATTATGAGTTTCTCCCAGAGTGCTCTCTGGCCCTGAGAGCTTCAAGGGAGCTGTGAATTCACAAAGTTATAAAGTTTACTTTGTGAATCTCCCATACTTGTGAATTCCAATGAGTACTTATATACTTCTTGCTTATATGAGCTCTCAAAGGTGTGAACACAAGCATTGTATCAATTAGTTATACTTAGTACCTTGTTTCAGGTTCTGGCCCAAACATCTCCTTGTAGGATTAGATCAATGATACCGAACCGTGCTAAATTAGATAATTATTGTCTCTATCAACTCTAAGGACTTAACAATTTGTAAAGATTCCAACATAGTGGTTCTAATATTCTTGATAGAAAAAACACTTTGTTAAAATGCTTTTCACAAATCTTTTACATTTTTCTTCTGTCTCTGGTATTCTTTCAGTTTTCATCTTTGAGTGTCCTTGGAATGATTTTGCTTAGTTAGATATCTTGCCAACCATTCTGTAAATTGTTTATGTCATCCTGTGTTTCTTTTTTCCTTTTACTATGATATTGCTCATACATGATTTTTTCATAACTCATTTTATAAATTAGTTTGTAATCTAATCCAATGTTGCTTTTAGCAGCCATCTCTCTTCATTTGACAAGCAAGACAGATATTTGCTGACTACAGTATTTTCTAGCTTCTTTGGCCTCCTTGGAGTGCCAACTAATTTTTATTGTTAAACTTATGGACAAAATTATCATAGTCAGCATCAATGTCATTTCTATATATATTTCCTAGATTCAATTTTCAATTATTTGTTCAGAGGTTAAGTTGTTTCAATTTTGTGTCTTACATTTTTTCATTATTATAATTTCTTCTTTTAAAAAATAATTCTGATCTTAGCTCTGGTGAATTAATAGTCTACATATAGATGACTTAGTGATAACTCTCATATCAATAACAAATCTTTTCCTGGTTGCTAATGCAAACAAAAAATTACACCTAAGACATAATTTCATCCTTTTTGGTATTTTTCTTTTTCTTCATTTCTTCCTTCTTCCTTTCTTTCTTCTTTGCTATTTTTCACTTGCAGGGCTTACCAATTCTTTTTTCATAGAAATTGTTCATCATATAAAGCCTTAAATTCTTTGTAATCGACAAGTCTTTGCCATCTCTATTTCCTTCATCACAAACTATATTTTTCCATATATTTCTGCTCATCTTTCCATTTTCTTCCTAAGCAACCAGATATTAAACAATTTATTAAGAAATTTAGTGATTGTGCTAAATGCTAGGAATGTAAAGAAAGATAAAAAAGCAGTCTCCTACTTCCAGGGAGCATAATAGGTAAGACAAAATCCAAACAACTATATACAAACAACATATATAGAAGAAAAATAGAAAATAATCAGCAAAGGAAAGCCACTATAATCAAGAAAAATAAGGAAAACTCTGTAGAAGGTGGAATTTTACCTAGGACTTGAGAGAAGACAGGGAAACCAGAAGACAAAAATAAGGAAAAAGAGTATTCCAGGCATGAAGGACAAGTATCAGAGTGTGGTATTGATTTAATTTGGAAGATCTTAGCAATTTCTTTATCACTTAATTGTCAGCAACCAATGTTGGTGTATAAGCTGCAAATAATTCCATAGTGACCTTTTCACAAATTCTTCTCCTTAGTTCTGTAATACATAATGACCTAACATCTTATGAAGTAATATATTTTTTCTTTCCAGTATGAGTATAATAAAATCTTTCTGTTGGTAAAGGATTTGCGGACATTAGGTAAGTCAAATTGAATTTGTTTTAATTGTTTTAATTTAATTTTTTTTCATTTTTATTCTCATTTCATATTTAAAAAAAAACTTTAGACTGTATTAAGGGAACATATTCACTGCAAGTGGTAATTATCTGTTGGGAAGACTTCCCACTTTCAAAGGAATAGATAGTTTTCAAAGGAAAAAAATACAAGCTATCAATTATCAATACAATGCTTTAAAAAAAAAGCTGCTACAAATCACTAATAATTAGAAAAATATAAATTAAACAGCTGTGAAGTTCTACCTCATCTTATTAGATTAACAAAAAAAATGACCAAAAAATGGTAAGTGTTGGAGGGGCTAAAAGAAAATAAACACATTGATGCACTGCATTGTAGATAAAGTTTTGTATTGATTTAGCCATAGTGGACAGTACTTTAAACCAACACCTCCCAAAAAATTACTAAATGTGCCTGCCTTCTGACTCAGTTCAACACTACTAAACCTATACACCAAAGACATAAAAGAAAAAGGGAAAGGACCCATATGTGCCAGAGAACTTATAACAGTTATTTTTTGTAGCAGTTAAAAACTGGAAAGTAAGGGATGCCCTCTATTGGGAAATGGTTAAGTGTATCTTAAAATATGAATGTATGTTGGTGGAATTCTGAATACATCCAACTATTCTGGAGAGCAATTTGGAACTATGCTCAAAAAGTTATCAAACTATGCATACCCTTTGATCCAGCAGTGTTACTACTGGGCTTATATCCCAAAGAGATCTTAAAGAAGGGAAAAGGACCTGTATGTACAAGAATGTTTGTGGCAGCCCTCTTTGTAGTGGCCAGAAACTGGAAACTGAGTAGATACCCATCAATTGGAGGATGGCTGAATAAATTGTGGTATAAGAATATTATGGAATGTTGTTGTTCAGTAAGAAATGACCAAAAGGATGATTTCAGAAAGGCCTGGAAAGACTTACACGAACTGATGCTAAGTGAAATGAGCAGGACCAGGAGATCATTATATACTTCAACAACAATACTATATGATTGGTTGGAGAACAATGTGAAAATGCTGACTCTTCTCTGAATCCATCCATGCCTTGGAACTGACACTTGGGTGTCTAGTCATAGGATCACAAATATGGAGCCAGAGGGGAATTTAGATCAAGTCCAACACCCTGTTTTACAAATTAAAAAGCTGACATTTTGAGATCCCAAGTGACCTTGGGATCCAGAGTGATCAATTCTGATGGACATGGCCCTCTTCAACAATGAGATGAACCAAATCAGTTCCAATGGAATAGTAATGAACTGAACCAGCTACACCCAGTGAAAGAACTCTAAGAGATGACGAAGAACCATTACATTGAATTCCCAATCCCTCTATTTTTGTCTGCCTGCATTTTTGATTTCCTTCACAGGCGAATTGTACAATATTTCAGACTCTGATTCTTTTTTTACATCAAAATAATGGTTTGGTGATGTATAGTTATTTTGTATTTAATTTATACTTTAATATATTTAATATGCATTGGTCATCCTGCCATCTAGGAGAGGGGTGGGGAAAAGGAGGGGGAAAATTGGAACAAAAGGTTTGGCAATTGTCAATGCTATAAAATTACCCATGCATAGAACTTGTAAATAAAAAGCTATTTAAAAAATAATAGAAAATTTAAAAAATAAAAATAAAAAATAAAAAATATGACAGTATTAGAATATTATAGTAACATCAGTAATAAAGTTTTCAAAGAAAACTAGGAAGACCCCTATGATTTGATGTATAATCACATAAGCAGAACCAGTAAAATATTTTTCAAAACAATTTAGAGGGGAAAAAAATCTTTGAAATACTTTAGAACTTAATGCAAGGATGTCCACGAATCCTAAAGAATAAATATGAATCATGACATCTTTGGTCAGAGGAGTGATGGATTTAAATCTTGGGTTATCTTTGCATATTTGCATATATCTTTGCATATATATAGCATACCCAATGTAAAATTAAGTTCTTCAAGAGTAAACATATTTGTGACAAAATTTTTTTTGTTTTGTTTTGTTTTTAACTTTTCAATGGGAGGGGTCAATGGGAGGCCCAAAATAATAAATATGTTTAAAAATAAGTAAATATAAAAAACAATGTTATTCTTGAATCTATAGGGCCATCCACATAAGAAGTACTTAATAAATGCTTTATTTGTTTGAATCCTTGTCTCTTAATTAGAAAAGAGGAAAATTTTCTACTCAGTGTGATACCAGAACTAAGTTAATCAGAGAAAGGAGATTTCTTGGGCAGTTCTAGCTTTGGAGGTTTCCTGGTGACTGACTGATCCCAAGTTCTAGATTTGACCTATTTGCAAGGAAAGTAGAGCATGTTTCCTCTTTGAAAAAATTACCTCACCCATTTCTATTTAAAACACTAGAGAGCAGAAGAATAAATGGAGTTTTCCTTAAAATGATCAGCAGGATCTATCTAAAACCAACAGCAACCATAATATATAATAGGGATGAATTAGAAGCATTCCAATAAGATCAGGGGTGAAACAAGGTTATCCACTATCACAATTACTATTCAATATGGTATTAGTTAGCTTTAGTAATAAGAAAAGAAAAAAAGAAAATAAAGGAATTAGAGTAGGTAATGAGGAAACAAAATTATCACTTTGCAGATAATATGATGGTATACTTAGAACTCTAGAGAATCAACTAAAAACTACTAGAAATAATAATTTCAGCAAAGTTGCAGGATACAAAATTAACCTACAGAAAAGATTACCTATTTGTTCTGCCTTCCAAAAAATTTATATATTTGTAATGGAAAATTAGGCCACCTTTTATCTCATTTCTTACCTCGCGCTTAGCCACTGAATTAGCTTTGCCCCAGACAAACAGAGGTTTAGGAAATAACTTAATTTTAAAAAGCCAAAGTCATGCATTGCATCAGGGCCATCTTCAGTAGTCTTACAGGAGAAAACGAGGCTAACAACTTTGCGCAATTCTGCTTCACTTAAATCCAGTTCACTATCAAGTCAAAATATCAACCACATGATGTCATTGGTCTTTTTTTTTCCTGAAGCAATTGGGGTTAAGTGACTTGCCCAGGATGACACAGCTAGAAAATGTTAAGTGTCTAAGGCCAGATTTGAACTCAGGTCCTCCTGACTTCAGGGCTAGTGTTCTAACCACTATACCACCTAGCTGCCCCACACTACCTAGTTGCCCTGGTCTTTCTCAAAAATGGAAGATGACCAAAACCATCAAGCTTAAAATGGAGGATTAGAAAAGCATTAAAGCCAGAAATGAGGAAAAAGAGGATTTGTACTTTGTTTCCCAGTATTTCTGAGCTATTCAGCTGGGGTGAGTCCTATAGGAAGAGAATACTTATCTCTAATCCCTCAAGTATTTTTGACTACTGGAAGCAGTAGAGCCACATGGGACAGAATAGTTCCAAAGGCAATGCAAACCACTGAGTGGTATTGAGTTGGAAGTATGCTAAGAGCCTAATGGAAAAGTTCAACCCACCAGAGAAGAAAGATATTGGATTAATTTGTCATGGACTACTATGAGTGCTGTGCATGTATGAAGGAGAGCTAAGGACCCTTTTATCTACATTTGTGAAAACTTGAACATGAGATGTATGAAATTATAGAAATTCTAGATGATGATAATAAGAGACCAAAGAGAAATGGTGGTTTTCTTTTAGAGTAATATCCAATATTGGAGTCAGTCTATGTGAATCCTAGATAGAACTAAAATAAGAATCAAGAGATCTGATTTTCAGACTCACCAAAAACATTTTTTCTCCCTATTGTCTTCAGCTTGTCATTCCTCTCCAGGCTACATTTTCTTCCCATATCAAAAAAGGAAGTTAGATTATTTAATTTGGAAGTTCTTTTCCAACTCTAATAATCCTCGGATTTTATTATTCTATTCTACAGAAGAATACTTCATGTTTTAGATTATCTTGAATATTGATCCAGGTCAGCCAATATCTCTTAAGCTTGATTTGAGAATCTATAGGAGTAGTTAAGATAGGATGCCTTGATTCTTTGTGTTTTTGGACCACTCTCTCTTGTCTAACATGAGCAGTTGATTGTCTGAAAGTCATCTTAGAAACACTTAGTCAGTGGAGATGCCCCATGTTTCACCCAACCTGAGACCTTCTTTTTGACATACCATTACTAGCTGATGCTTCATTTTTGACCTCAAAGCAAGGTTTATCATCTAATGAGATTCTATATTTTGTGTTGCCCCTTTAGAATTTTCATCTATTAAATCTGGTATCAAGACTATAAAAATAAGGTCCTGAGAGGAGGCATTTCAAATCATAAGGAAGATGTGAGGTCCACTTCATTAGAGGGACCATGTATCCTTTAATAAAGTGCCATTGGCTCAGAGTTCTGCCTCAGTGCTTTTTCTTGGAGATTAGGCAATTATAATCTTCATACTATCCCTTACCCATTTTTCCTAATGATTTTAAAATAAATATTGTAAGAAAAATCTCTTGATTTCATTTTTTAAAAACTGCAAAAACTTTCATCAACTGATGTTCAGTGAAAGAAATTATTGCATTTATAATAACTTTTTAAGATAATTCATAGAATGAAGTTTTGTTGAACACATGGCAGTTTTGATGTGACCCCATAAGAAAAAATCAAATGGAGCTAGATCAACTGACCAAAGTGTTCAGACAAGATGACCTCCTCAGTTGATCTACCAATTTGAGGAAATATCATCCAGAAACTGCTACACATGTAATGCATAATGGCAGGGTATCCCATCTTTTATAATTTAAAAATGTATTATCAAAATTAATAAGACTACATAAGTATAAAAGAAATTTAAATAATTAACTTTCAAATGATGTTTTGGGAAGTTTATAGTATTTATATTTCTGAAGCTATCAAAACGCTATGACTTTTGGGATATGCTGTATTCCAAACTTTTTGTAATACTAATATAATTCATACCTTAATCATTTGGGTTAGTCATCTCCAAAACACCACATACCAAATGCTATTTGTCATTTCTAACTGTCATATATAAGTATGATCATCTCACTTTCCCCAAGCGTGTGGAGAGATGGTTGGACTATTCCAAAGCCAAATGGAAAAAATAGTATTATTATCAGGAAGTAGTCTCCAATCCATTTTTTTTCCTATCCATTCATCACATCCATTTCTACTTCTTTATGCCACATGAAGTAACTGTTCCATTGTGAGAGTTTACACCTGTCAGATATTCTTTGGCTGACTCTTCCTACAGTGCTTCATTTTCACTTAGTCCTTCTTCGTAAATCAGATCTGCTACCCTTGTGACCACTCATTGCTTTTATGTGCAAGTTCTTCCTCCCATTTGTCTAAATCTTCCCCAAACTTTGACATATTCCTTCAGACATGATCTCACCATTCTTGAAGAAAAGCACTATTACCTTGCTTTTTGTGAACTCTTTTCTAGCAAAGTTTTGAGCAATTATCTGGTTTAAGTGGGAAGGGAGAATAGGTGGGTGGGAAAGAGGAATTGCTGGAAGAAAGACATGTTTTCCTCTGAATTATCTGGAAAGCAATTGTGGAAGGATTCAAATAATCTAAGAATCTCCATTGTCCTATGATACTCATGGATAAAGACCTCACCATGGTATATAACAAAACTGAAATGAGAGTCAGGAGACATAAGTCCACAATCTTGGGAAAGTCCATTAATCTTTCTCTCACTTTGCCCATCTACACAATGACTTGTACTAAATAATTTCTAGGTCCTTCTGAATTGTAACATTCTGTGATTTGAGGAATAACAACAACAAAGATAATGATAATATTTAATACTAGTTCCATTGCTTTAAGGGGTTACTTTCTGGACTGATTTAATTTTTACTTAAAGAATATTTTGTAACCATAACATGATAGGGAAAACTGTTGTTTTATTATTATTGTAGTTTCAGAGAGAGCCCATGCTGGATTTGGAAACAAGTCTAGTAGCAGATAGGATGATGGAGATCATTATGATTGTTATTATTGTTATTAATATTATTAGATGAGGAGTGATTTTCCATAGGGAGTCTAGCCTGTTGAAAACAAAGATGAGGTAAAGGGGGAATTAAATTTTGTGATTTAAAGGAAAACAGGGTTTTTTTCCCCTACATTTAGCTAGAAAGGATTTTGGGGGGCAAGGTTTTGATAGCATTCCCAGGTTTCCAATTTTACTTCCTTTTGGGGAATATTTGTTTCAGCTTTTCCTTTCCCTTCTAGTTTGCATTTTTCCTAAAAATGAATCTCCTTTTGCAGTTTACTACCCATATATTGAACCTATCTATATCTCTTGGAATAAATATTATCTATCATTCTTATTGGCCTCCCAAGTTTGTGTAATTTGCAAATTTCATTAACATTCTCTTTACTCCCTCTTCTATACCATTAATAATATTGTTGCCTATGATCAGGCATAACAACAATTTATCTGGCACCCCTACTAATCAACTACCCCGAGCTAGATATAGAACGATTTATCACTGCTCCTTGTTTATGGAACCACTGGAAATTATCAATCCACATGACAATGTTCATGTGCAAGCCAGGTCCAATTAATTTCATTAGTAAAATCTCTAGACACGGGATCAAATGTGTCCCCCAAATCAAGATGCATTACTGAGGCTTTGTTCTTCTCATATATGAATTTAAAATAGGCTTTACATCAGAGCGGTGTGATTTATTCCTTGAAAAACTATGTTTGCCTGCTCACGTTATTTCATTACTTCTTTGATATCCAAGGATAGTTTTCTCTGTGAGGTTTAACTTCCCACAGAAGAACTTCAAGAAGCAGTCTTTCTAGTGAACAGTTTGGTACTTGTCTGAGTTATTTTTTGGAATTTCTATTAGATCTATGTTTTTTTTAATGTGAGAAATTACCTCCTGGTAAGCGGAACACAGCTCCACAGTATGAATTAAATGATAGGAACAAGGGCAGATAGTGACCTTATAAGTGACTTGTCAAGGTTCATATACTTAAGCAAATGTCAATTGTCCAGGGCAAATTTGAACACAGGTCTTCAAAGATCAGCATTAGTCTAACTACTCTGTTTCACTGTCTTTTTATTTCCAAATATATGCAATTATTTTAAAAGTTTATTTGGGGGAAACTTGGGGAGTAGGAGTGGGGAATTTTGCCAAGCAAAATCTTTGGAAGTGTTTTATTATTACCACTCTCTCTGAGATATTGCTAATTACACTAATTACTAACATCCAATATGAGATTCATTTTGGAAAAATGTAACCTTAGATAGAAAAGGAAAAGAAAAAGCAACTATGTCTAAAAAAAGAAGTAAAACCATGGAGAACTGGGATATTAATTGAGTCCCTTTCTGAAACAATAACAACTTACATTTTTATATCATGTTAACATAGTAACATATCTCTATATTGTATTTTGATACTGACAATTACTTTAAAGCCAATTTCATTTAGCCTTACAAGCACCCTCTGATGTAACTGCTCCAGGTATTTGCCTTTATTATCTCTAAAAGAGCCTTTTCTCGGGCTCAGGATGTTTTCCGCAAGGTAGAAGGATGCAACAGAATTTGTGAAATACTGCCAGAAATGAGACTTCCCTATCTTCCTTCAGACAAAGGAAGGAGAGATGAAGCTGTAGCGTAGCATCCTGAATGTGGCTAGAACAGGAAACCATGCAAAAGGAGAGAGATATGATCTGTACAATGATGCATTTGTGTTTTTCTTCCTTTCTTCCTTCTTCTGATCTTCCAAGTTTCCACTAGGGAGAGGGGAGCACTGAAGCTGTGACTCTGATGGCAGCTTCTGTCAAAGGAAATCACGTGGGTTAGCATGGGTTTGACCATAACTATAACCATAACAAGCACTGCTACAATTGCTGAAGTTAGCTGGCTGTAGCCTTAAGAACTACAGGAATGGGAGACATGAAGACAGGAGAAAGACTATGGCCAAGACAACTATTGCAAATCTCATCATGCTCAGAAACTAATTTCTCTTCTTTTGTCTTGTTTCTGGATCCCCAAAATGGGATACAGATATCCCTTCCCTTATCTTAATCCCACAAGTCTATGACTAGAAATCCCCAGCATACCTAAACATCTGAGAACTGGTTAGAGATTTACAAGATGACCTAAGCATGCAACTCCATGTGGGAGTATTTTATATATTACCTTTGGCTTTATTTGATTATATATTAAACTATGTAATCATAGCATACAAAGTTTCTAAATCCTGTAAATTAAATAGGCTGTGAATTGAGACAAGGAGTGCCCAGATGGGATGGAGGCTCATGAACTAGGTACAGATAGCAACAGATTTTGTATCTTAATATTTGAGATATGTAATACTTAATCTTCTAAATTCGTTTCAGACTTGGCCCATGAGTATTATTCCAAATCATTTAATAATGTTATCCAGTCTGGGAATTTGTAAGCTGATTCATGCTGTGAGACAATGACTACATCATCGTCATCATCATCATCACCATCATCATAAAGAGTATTCATATAGTACCATAAGATTTTTAAAGTTCTTTACAAAGATCTCATTATTCTCACAACATCTCTATGAGGTAGGTGCTATTGTTACCCTCATTTTACAAATGAGGAAACTGAGGCATACAGAGATTAAGTGATTTGCTGATTATCAGACAGCTATTAAGATTTTAATGCTAGATTTCAATGCAGATCTTCCTAACCCTGGATGTGAACCACCTACCAATCAAAACAAACATAAATTAAGTACTTCTATATTCAGAACATTCTCTGCTGATAGTTGCTTACAATTAGGGATGAGAGAGTGACAGAAACGTGTTTCTGAGCTATCATACCAACCTTCAAGTTCCAGCTCTAATACTACCTTTCTCTTTCCTAATTTTTCCATCTGAAAAAAAAAAAAAGATCTTTCCTTTCTCTGAACTCTTGATCTTCCTAACTCCAGGACTGAACCTAATTTGTACCACTTGGCCGTTTCATGAATAAACCTGTAATTGCTCCCTTCTGTCTTTCCTCCCCCAAAATAATATGTCTGGGCTGGTGACTAAAGTAGAGCATGACTTAAGTCAATAAAGCAATACCCTGCCTCAAGCTATATAATCTAAGGGGACTAGGAAGAAAACCATCATTGTAAATGCCACATGCAAAAGACAAAATGGAGGTTCAGAGAGAATAAATGAGTATTGCATGAACAAACAACAAATGCTGTCTTCCCAACTTCCTATCTAAAGCTCTACTATGCTACTTCTCCCTGTTCTGATTCATCCATTATAATTTCCCTCCCACAGATATATTGTTGTTGAGTCATTTCAGTCATGTCTGATTCTTCATGACCCTATTTGGGGTTTTCTTGGAGTGCTTTGACATTCCCTTCTCTAGTTCATTTTTACAGATGAGGAACTGAGACAAACAGAGTTAAGTAACTTGCTCAGGATCATACATCCAGTAAGTATTTGAGTCCAGATACAAACTCAGGAGGGTAAGTCTTCCTAACTTTAGTCCTGGCACTCTATCCATTGTGATAGATACCATCAACTGCCTATAGATGCACAGAAACAAAAAATAGTAGAGGTAGAAACAATTTAGAAGTCATCTAAATCTAATCTCTTCTTCATATTCGTGATGAAACAGATCTGGAGAGGTCGAGTTTTGCTTAGGGTTATACAATTCACTGATAGTGAAGAGTACAAAAACTAAATCTCTCAATTTTTGGTCTAGTTGTCCATCCATTGAGCCCACTGAGATGGATATTATTCTTAGTGTCAACTCAATCTCTCCCTCCTATCTGGATACTCCTGTCTATCATGATACTATGAAAGAGAGCTAGATTCAGACTCAAGAGACCTGAGTTTATTGGTTCTATTACTATACCTCCAAAGTTTATGCAAGTTGCAGGTTCAAATCCTGCTACTACCACTTGCTGTCTTTATGGCCTTGGAAAAGTCACCTAAATTCTCTGATCCTAAATTTTTTTCATCTGTAAAATAAGGGATTTAGATACATCCCTTCCAATTTCCAATCTAAATATTCTAATCTAATAATTAATCTTTAGTTGTGGATTAATTTACCTATAGGCATAGATTACTATAATTAGTAACCATCTCATAAATTATCTTATATTACTTTACTCTCTATACCTAACATAATAATAATAGTGACAATAATACTAATACTAATAACTAATATTTATATAATACTTAATATGTTCCAAGGACTGTGCTACTCTTAATTATCATCATCCAGAACCATAAGGAGAATTGGGTTATTGGGACTTTGTTCCACTTTTTTTATGGGCGTTTGCAGAAATTTAAGGGGTACCAAATTAAATACATGTACTTTTGCAGCTAATTATTAATTTAATGTCTAATACATAGTTAGAAAGAATAATTTTAAAAGAAAGAAAAGGAAGTATGCATTCACATAATACTTGCTAGATGCCAGGCACTGTGTCAAATGTTTTTACCAAATAATATCGCATTTGATCCTCATGGCCGCCCAATAAAATAGATGTTCTAATTTTCTCTATTTTACAATTGAAACTAAGGCAAAAAGAGATTCAATGACTTGCCCATGGTCTGATAGCTAATAAAGGCCATATTTGAACTCGGGTTTTTCTAACTCCAGATGCAGCACTCTATGTACTACCACCAGCTGCCTCGGAAGCTACTAAATTACTCCAACCTGTGAACCATTGATAAGGACTTCCCTTTTCCATTCAATTGACTTTGTCTTAATTATTTCTTGTACCATTTTCATATAACAAATTACAAGGTTAATTTTAGGCTGTACAGGATCAAAATTGCTAGTTGTAGCTCTGTCATCACTTAGTAAATATTAGCATGATCCAAGAATAAAAACTATTTTAGTGGTCAGCCAAATTAAATACAACCAAAAAGATAAGCAGGTTTTAAATCCCTTGGTGACAAACATTGTTTCTATTTTTCCATCTTCAATGCCCAGATCATAATAATTATTTAATAGATTCTTGTTGCTTGATTAAAATAAATCTGCTGTAAAGAATGTACATAGTAGGTATTTAATTTTTTTCTTTGAATTAAATTGATATTTCAAAACTACAATTTTTATAATTAATCTAAAACTCCAATTCAAGTAATTTGTAAATCACCCATCTTTTTAAATTGTCTTTGTCAGAGATCTCTTGCCTCATGAATCTAAATTGGCATTTAATACCTGAGAATTAAATATATGAAGTAAAATGGTTAATATTAATGTTTATTTACAAAGGCTGAAAATAAAAGTTTCATTTTAGGGTTTGAGATAAAGGAAGAAAAGCAAGGGAAAATAGAATAACCCCCATCTCCAATTCATGTGCCCTATTCTCTGACCACATTGGATTCTAGAAGAGATCCAGAATCTGTAGGTTCTGGTAGAAATCTATAGTAGGAGAAAAGAGGAAAATGAAAAGAGGAGAGGGAAGGGAAGAGAAGAAAATAAAAAGAAAAGAGTTTAATAGAATAATCACTTTTTAACATCTTTTTTTTTTGCTAGCTCTAAGATTTTATTGGCATAAAAATAATATCAAGAACATAGTTTATTATGTATATAATTAGCATATATAGTAACATAATATATAAAGATACACCAATATATAAATATAGGTAGATAGGTAGAGATAATCTTGTGTCTCACAAAAATGTAAGAGACAGGTAGAGTATTCTATTTTACAGATAGTGACTTAAGGAGGGTTTCATAGTCTGAAGTATTTTATTCTCTCTCCCAGTGCAGATGAGCCCTGCTTAGTAGTTTGGAGAGTTACTTGGGGCATTGAGAAATTGAGTGACTTTCCCAGATTCTCATAGCCAGAAGGTAAGAGAAAGGATCTAAATCTTAAGTATTCCTGAGTAGGAAACTAGCTCTCTATCCATTGCACTCTCATAATTTTAACTCGTTACATTTGCATAGCACTCTACAATTTGTACAGCTTATTTTCCTCCATATTTCATTTAATCTTTATATAAATTATGTTAGGCAGATTTGAAATCATCCAGGGAAAATGTTTTATATTAGTTATAACCAAATTAGAACCAATTGTGTTTGATGCTCACCAAAAATGAATTTCAATAGGCAGTGGTAACAATCCTATCCAAAAGATTACATCTTTTCAGCAATTTAGAGATGCATTTTGCAGCCAATATGAGGCCCAACAGGATACAGTTAATAAACTAATGCTCACGTTAGAGGCCTTCTTTAATAGAAGGGGCAGACATCTGGTAACACCTAACTTAAGTATTTTTCCAGATGAACTTTCCTCCTCCATGTTATATATTATAGCACTGTGGAATTTTAGACTGTCAGTAGTACAAGAACTGAGAGGATTCATCCCCCTTTCTTGGGGAGAAAAAAAAATACTGGCTGTATTTATAAGCACCTCTGTTAATGCCTTTCTGTTTAACCAAGTATCAATGTTATTCCTTCCACAAAGAATGTCAACCCTGCCTCTCTTGAGTCTTCATGTTATGATTTTAACCACTGATTTAAAATATCTCCATTATGGCTATTTAGTTTTTTAATGTTATTTTGAACTTGACAAACACCAAGAAGTATAATATTTCCACATATTAAAAAATAGGAAAAGATTTTAAAATGGAACCATGATCCTCTGTTGTTTATTGTTTGTTTTGTTTTAAAGAAAATAATGAATTGAGTGTTAGTTTCAAAACTGTCTTGCATCTCTGGTTCTCCCTTTCAACTACCTTCTGCTTTCTGAAAGGCATTTTTCACACTTTTTTTGAGATAGTATTCGTAAAACACCTAGTAAAGTGCTTAATAATAGCCTAGTCCCTTCAGCTTCTTTCTTCCTCCCTCTTTTCTTTTTAACATCCCGATTATTTTCTCAACTCCTTCCTCAAATCTTTTCCCCAAACCCACACCCAGAAAAACCTCTCATTACAAATAAGCAAAACAAATCCATATATTGGTCATTTTATACACAACAAAAATGCATGTTTCATTCTGTACCTTTTGTCTGTCACCTATATGTCTGCAGATAGGAAACATGTTTTATCATTGGTCCTCCAAAATCAGAGTTGGTCAATGGCTTGATCAGCATTCTTAATCTTAAGTCTTTCAAAGCTATTTGCCACATTGTTCAAATGCCAAATGAACGCTTACTTAAAAGATTATTATAAAGAGAACTCATGCGTGGATGGAGCTTATATAGTGGTCAAAAAAAAAGTGATACAAGGACACTTTCAAGCTCTCTGAAGAACTTTGGAATTGACTGTATTACACGGAAGATACTGGCAAAGCAGAATTGTGGCACTTTAAAAGAAATGTGAGATATACAAATTTAAAGAATCCACCTCAAATTTCACATGGAAGATTTCTGCCTAATCTGTGGTAGAACATTCTGAGCTCCTACTGGTTTGATCAGCCACTTCCAATACTGTTACTTGATTCTCACATAGTGATGTCATTTTGGTTGTCTTCAAGAATGAATGTTAAATCAACTAACCTTATATAGTCACTGTAAAAATTACTCCATCACCTATTCTTTTTTCTTTATTTATCTTCCCTTATGGGGAATGGGAAGGAAAGATACACACACACACACACACACACACACACACACACACACACACTGGTTGAAGTAAGTAAAGGAATAAGAATTTGACTTGTTCCCCATTGCCACTTCTAGATTCTCTATCACCAATACTCAGGAACTTCTTATCCTTTGAGAGTGACCTTATCTACCACTCCATCAAAATTCTGATAAGTATTTTTTGCTAATCTTCAGAACACTCCTCTCTTTCCTCAATGTGCCTGGTTTAGAGTTGTTTCTTCCTCTTAAATTCTTCATTATAAGGGAACTTCATCATAAATATTGAAACTCCATAATTTTATAGCTTTGCAGTTCCTCAACACCTTCATTTCATATGAACTACTCTTTTACATCAACTATGTATAAATACTACCTTTGTATCATACCAAGTTGTCATGGTCATAACCTTGATCTTGCCATTACCCACAAATGTTCATGGAATAAGAAACTTACTTATCTAATCATAATCTGCTATCATTAACTCTCTCTTTCTGAATCTTTGTGTATCTGTGTGTGTGTGTGTGTATGTCAGTGTATGTGCATTTCTCCTCTCTCTCTCTTTCTCTCTCTCTCTTTCTCTCTCTCTCTCTCTCTCTCTCTCTCTCTCTCTCTCTCTCTCACTCTCTCTCTTTCTCACTTTTTCTTTCTCTTCCTTTTTTTGCCTTACAATAAATTTTATTTTTATATTGGTCTATATCTTGATCTCTGATCCCTTAAACTCCCATTCTGGCCTATCCTACTGGCTATATGCTCTCCTTTTTTCTTATTTTGACCCTATGATGGACCAGTTCAACTCTCTACTGTCCTCTTTTTTTGAGTCCCTTTCCTTTTTATAGTATTTTTTTTTGTTCTGCCAAGTTTCAGTCTTGAATTATTTCCATCATCAATTGCCTTTCATGCTGCTGAACAAATCTGGAGAAAATCACAAAACTGTGCTATTTGGGTCCAATACAGATTTATGTTACTTAATCTCAACTGGACCCTCATTGTGGCAAGGAAATCCCTTTACAACTCTCTAATTGACAAACATTCACCACAGCAGTTTTCCATACTGTTTTGTCCCTCCTCAAGTCTTTCAAAGTTCTTTCCTCCATACCTTTTAGCTGAGAATTTCATCTCATATTTCACTGAAATAAAATGAATCTATTTACCAAGAAGTTCCTCTCAGGAGTAGAAGCTAGCATTTATATAGCACTTACTAGGTATGAGGCACTATAATTATGATCTTAATTGATTCTTAAAACAGTCCTAAAAAGTAGGGAAATAGAGGTTAAATAATTTATCAATGGTCATTTACCTCATAATTATTGAGGGCAGTTTTTAACTCAGGTCTTCCTGAATCCTGGTCTAATACTTCTCTTTCCACTGAGCCATCTAGTTGCCTCTCCCCCTTACTTATTTCAAATCACTCAGATTTTTTCTGCTACTCTCTCCATCATCTCTATTTCATATGAGGTGGTCCTTTTCCTTCCCAATGCAAACCCTTCTATATGCCCAAATGATTCCATTACATGCTGTCTTCTCTATCACTTTCACTCTCTCATTAATCTTTAATTTCTCCCTGTCTATTGGTTTTAGAAAACCAGTACTACCTACAAATGTGTTTTTGCCTCTCCAACTTCAAAAATTCTCATTTGATCCTTCCATTCTTCCCTAACTATTGCCCCATATCTCTTCTGATTTTTGTTGCTAAACTCCTTGGGAAGTTCCTAGTCAATGGGTACTTCTTCATTCTTTTCTTTCCTTCTCTTCTTAACTCTATGATCTGGCTTCTGATTTTATCATTTAAATGAAACTTATCTCTGCAAACTTACCAATGACTTCTTATTTGCTACCTATAATGCCTTTTTCTTAGTTCTCATCTTTAGTGATCTCTCTGCAGCCTTTGACATTATTGATTACTCTCTACTCCTTGTTACATTTTTATCTCTAGATTCCCATGACACTATTCCTTTTCCCCTACATGTCTGACCTCTCCTCCTCAGCCTCCTTTGCTAGATCTTCATTAAAGTCACACATCTACAAATGACTAGTGTTTATTACTCTAAGCATTTTGTTTAGATCACATTAGCTTCCATGAATTCAACTATTATCTCTATATTAATGAGTCCCTAAGCTCTCTTGTACCTAACAGAGTCACATTTCTAGCTGTCTATTGATGAACGTCCCATAGATGACAAACTCAAGTTCAAACTTAAATCCAAAACTTATTAATTTTCCTCCAAAACCTGTCTTTTTTCTGAACTTACTTATTACTATCAAAAGCACCGCCATCTTCCTAGTCACTCAGGTTTATAATCTAGGTGTCATCCTAGACCTATATCCAATCTGTTGCCAAGTTCTACTAACTTTTCCTTCATAACATCCTTATTTTTGTTCCCTTCTCTCTTCTGACTTTGAAACCACCCTGATATAGGCCCTAACTGCCTAGATTATTACAATAATCTTTTATTTGATCTCCCTTTCTCAAATTTCTCCCTACTCTAGTCAATCCTCCTCTCAGCTATCAAATTTATCTCAACGGGCAAATTTGACGATGGCTTGCACACACATTACTCAACCTTCATGCTCAACAAACTCCAATATCTCTCTATTACCTCCAGAATCAACTAGAAAATTCACAACCTCATCCCCTCCTATCTTGCTAGTCTTCTAATTCATTGCTTCTGTATGAATCCTTGATTAAGGCAAGTACATCTTCTGACTCTGGGGATTTTCACTACCTGTATCCCATGCCTAGCGTACTTTCTCTTTCTTCATCTCCACTTCCTGAATTTCCTGACTCCCTTCAAGTCTAAACTAAAATCACATCTATAAAAAGATTTTCCAGACTGAAAAGACTAACATGAACTCACACTAAGTGAAGTGAGCAGAACCAGAAGAACATTGTACACAATATCAACAAGATTCTGAGATGATCAATTGTGGTAGATATGGCTCTTGCCAGCAATGCAATGATTCAAAATAATTCCAGTAGACTTGGGATGAAAAATGCTATCTGCATTCAGAGAGAGAAATATGGATACTGAATTTAGATCTTAACATAGTGTTTCAATATTTGTTATTGTTGTTTGTTTGCTTGCTAATTTTTTCTTTCTCCTGGTTCTTTCCCTTTTGGTCTGATTTTTTTTTGTACAACATAACAACTATGGAAATATATTTAAAATGATTGCTCATATTTAACATATATCAGATCGCTTGCTATCTTGGAGAAAAGGGAGGCAAAGGAGGGAGGGAGAAAAATGTGGAATGCAAAGTCTTACAAAAATGAATGTTGAAAACTATATGTATATTTGGAAAAATAAAATACTATTGAGAAAAAAAAATAAGAAGCTTTTCTGGTGTTGATTACCTCCAAATTATTATATCTATATCTATAGATATAGGTATATTGTGCATACCTAATTGTTTATATATTATCTCCCCATCAGACTGTGAACTTGAAAGAAAGATCTTTTATTATGGGCCAGAACTCTGAAACAAGCATTCTTACAATGTGTTAAGTCAGTGGAATTGATAAAGACAATGGTTATCTAGTTTAGCATGGTGCTTAATAGTTCTCTAGTTCAATACATGTACTTAGTACTTAATATAGTTGCACAAGATTCATATCTATGATAATGAAGCATATAGCAACCAGCAAGGGCTGGATGAGATTCATTCCATCTTCAGTCAGGTTTTTGGTGGCTCTCCTGAGGGACTGAGAGTCTCGGAGACAGCGACAGAGAGGATAAGGAGACTGCAGGCGGGAGTTCAAGCTCTGGGAGCCAAGGAGAGAGAGATTCATTTCAATCTACATCAGCCTTGTGGTGAAAATCTGCATTTTCCAAGTCCCCTCTGAAGGCCAGGAGAAAGCTACCTGAGCACCAGGTGAAGGAGACAATAAAGACTTTTGGACTTTGACACCTGGCTATTCTTATGGTGGTTACTCTACTGAAAAGAAGGTTGCCCCAAAGACCTCCAGAGACCCCCAGAAACTAACAAAGACTACTATGGCCTTCTATCATTTGCCTTCTCTGAATCCATCCCTTTTACTCTGAATCTATCCATTACATTCAGACACTTCTATTTTTCAGATATCCTCCAATTTAAGATGATTAGAAATAGCACTGGATGAAATGAGAGAACGTGACCTTTTTAAGCTATAAGTCTCAGTTTGAGACTGTACCCATTTGTAATTAAGGATAGGTGGACCTAGATTGCTCTAGAGGGAAAAGTGAGGCAGGTGACCCTGCACAGCCCCCTTCACTTAAATCCAATTCACTTGCATGTTGTTACATCACCTCTCTGATGTCATGTTCCTCTTCTAGAATGAAGGACAAACAACAACAATCCCACAATTAATGGACGTTCCCTTAGTTTCCAGCTCTTTGCTATAACAAAAGGAACTTCTATGAGTATTTTTACACATATGGATCCTTTCACTCACTCTTTTATATCTTTGATATATATGCTTCATAGTAGAATTGGCTGAGTCAAGGAGACAAAGTCTAGTGACTCTGGGGATATATTTCCATATTTCTTTTCAGAGTGACTAGACCAATCCACACATCCATCAGTTATAATTAGAGATTTTTCTTTAAAAATTTCTTCTTCAACTAAAGGAGATCTAGTATCTATCCTTCCAGTGGTTCTCAAACTTTTATTTTCAGTATCTTTATCCTATTAAAAATTATTGAGGATCTCTCCAAAGCATTTTTGTTTATCTGGATTATATTTATAGACATTTACCATATTGGAAATAAAAACTACTTTTGAATTTGTAGACCCTCTAAAAGGGTTTTAGAGATCCCCAGGATTCTCTAGACCATACTTTGAGAACCACTGCTTTAAGCTATTCAATATATGAAAGAAAAAAATTCAATGATCATCTTAACTTCTCATTCATCTAGATTCTCCAAGCTTAATTCCTAGCGTAAATTAAAGTATATGAAAGAAAATACAGTACCAGTATTACTTCCTTCTAGGAAATGCATCACTGACTTCAAATTTAATAATGTATCTTTTGCTGTGGGGAAAAAAATTGAAATGGGATCTTTCTGTTTGAACAATGTTTCAATACATGAAAACTATTCTTGGATATATTAAATGTCATCATCTGTTTTAATTTAGATTACTATCTATTTTACACTTTGGTCATTTCCAGATTCCTCCTGCCCCACAGTAAACCCTTTCTTTTAACAAAGAAAAACAGTTGAGCAAAACATTATATGATATTTCCCTCTTAAAGAACCCCCATCTTTCTTATATTTCACCATTTTTCCTCAGGATAGATATCATTCATTGCAATTAATCTGAGTTAGCCTGCTTTTCATTCTTTTTTTTTATTTCCATTATTCTAGTTACTGAATATTGTCTTCATGTTGTCTTCAGAATCTGATAGAAACATCCTAGAATCCTGAACCCAGAATTTTGGAAGTAACAATGTCTCTCCAAACCACTATATCTGCTTCTAATCTCAACCCCACTAACATCATTAAAAAGAAATCATTGTGGAGAAGAAACCACCTTCCTCACCACCAACAGCAACAACTGCTTTCTAGCTGCCACCACTGCGCTCAAGAGCTCTAAGACTACTTATCATTATATAGAATTGGAAAAACATAATACTATTGAGGGGGGG
The DNA here is from genome assembly GCF_016432865.1 of Antechinus flavipes. Classification (NCBI taxonomy): domain Eukaryota; kingdom Metazoa; phylum Chordata; class Mammalia; order Dasyuromorphia; family Dasyuridae; genus Antechinus; species Antechinus flavipes. The sequence continues at coordinate 300,907,011 of NC_067399.1, read as the reverse complement.
GAAGAACTCTAGGAGTAGCAGCACCACCTCCATTTACAACAGGTTCTGCGTTTCTAGCCCAGCCCTCAGAGCTAACATACAGAGAAATAACTCTTGGAAAAAAGGCCAATATCCTCACTCACGCTTAGCCAAATGCTTCCCATAGGGTAGGCAAAGCAGCCAAGTTAAAATAGCAGAAAACCTCTGAGGAAGAAAGAAAAGGAAGCATGTACTAGGCAAGTCAAACTATCACCACCAGCTTGACCACCATCTCCAGTCAGATTGCAATGGAGACAGCCTAGGACCCTGAACTTCTAGTACAGTGCTTGCAGTTGTCATATTGAGAAGAAACCTTATAAAGATGATTCATAACACCTTAAACATGCTATATACACAACTACTAAAGATCTTTTGCATCCTCATAATTTTATGCAATTTTATTTATTCATATTTGAATGCCTTATAACCAGTAACATCCCAATAAAATATATCTAAATTTATTGTCTTCCTTCAATCAATGGATACATTCTATTTCCAACTTTTTCTTAGCACAAATAATGAATACACATTTTGATACTTGGTGTATCTGAATAAAATCAGCATTGAGCCTCAACAAAACTCTGATACGTCACCATTGCCATTGTTAATGGTGTAAATTCAAACTGAAGTGTATGTCCTTCTTTTATGTTAACAACTAGTAAAATAACTGTTTTGTAAGGAATGAACTTTTTAAAGCAATTTGTTTGGGTGATATTTGAAAAGTATCTTTTGTATCAAAACAAAATGTACCAATACTTTTTTCCAGAATTATTAATGTCCATTAAATAAATTGATTCCCAATTTATTCAACTTTTTCTGTTGTGTTTTGTCTTGTAAAAGAGAATAGCAGGAAGACAACGTTCAATAGTGACTAAATCCCATAGTCACAGTGAGTACTTTGGATGTAGTTTTAATAGATGTAGCCAAAAAAATCACATTAATGACTCCTTGATAGGAAGATGACAATTTATTTCACAGATCTGAGTTTCTTTCCCTTTCTGAAAAATATATAAATAAATGTGGCTGAACAGTGTTTATCACCTGAAATGCACCATTTGGAAAAAAGAAACAGGAAAACATATTTTTAAACCATAAATTTCCCTGTATTCACCTCTTGCATAAATAAGCAGTCCCAGACTTTGCAAGAAATATTAAAGTTCATTTAAATTGCAAATCTGACCTTATTAAAATGGCTTTCTCAGAGAGCCATAAACAAATAGTGTGTGTCGGTAATACTGCCAAACAACAGAATACATTTTCAACCAGCTCTGTAATTAAAGTGGGAAAATATCATTTTCACAGTTCAGAAAAGCTTAGAAATGGAAGAAAGTAACCCAGCTTATGACAATATCTTGAGGTGGGAGAATGAGTCCATCTGGAAGGTCCCTTTAAAAATTCCTTAGTACGATTACTCTTTCAAAGTCAATATAAATTCTGATGAACAGCTTGAGCACGTTATTATGCTCTTGCTAATTTAATGTGTTTTGAAGACTTTTCTCCTATAGCTACCACATTGCCTCTTAACGTTTGAAGCACAGCCATTAAGATTTACTATGTTTAGGGGTAGGAATAAAAATGAAACAATTAAGAGGAAGCTTGTATCTGCAATGGATAGAAAGAGCTAATAAATTTCAGAATTAAAAGCCAAACAGATAAGCTGGGTTTGTTTCTGGGTTTATAGAAAATCCATATTTGAAGGTATATTTAAATCAGCATATTGTCAGCAAGCAAATTGTTTCCTTTTACTTAGAAAAATAATCCAGGTTACGGCAGGCCGCGCAAATCCAATGTAGCAGAAGGAAAACCTGACTTCATTCTTGCTGAGCTTAGCAATTGTGGATTTATGGCCATTTGGGTCCTCATACTCTGCTTCTGTGCACACATACAATTATGGTATTGAGTTTACAAAGAACACAGAGTAAGATGAAGAGAGGAAGAAGGGAAGATCAAGAGAGCGACAAAGAGACAAAGAGAGAAACAGTGTCAGAAAGAAAGAAACAGAGAGAAACAGAAGAACAGGGGTAAAATACAGAGAACCAAGACAGAGAGAAATGAACTCACTGTTTTTAAAAAAAGGGCTAATGTTTAATATACAGGAATCACTTTATACCTGATCTCAAAACTCATGTGTCCTGTTTAAATGAGCTCTTAAAGAAAGAAAGGTGCTCAGACATGATTTAAAGCAAAGGCACACAGGCAGGAAATGAAATATATAAATAAATGAATGAATGAAGCATTTATTAAGTATTTTCTATACACTGTCAAGCAATAGGGATACATTCTTGTATATTTACAAATATGTATGTGAATATATATATAGATCTATGCATATCAACACATATACATGTAAATATACATATGTACATCTATACATATATATGTACATGTGTGTGCTTGCTCTCAGAGAACTCATATTCTAGTAGAAGAATTCACACATATGGAAAATTATAGTAGTAGGAGTAGGAGATACAAGTCAAACAGGAAAGTCCCATGCTCCTTCCACTGAGTAGTAAAGTAGATGATAATGTTTCTTCAATGTCATTTTCACTGATAAAATTATATTAGTTATATTGAACCAACCAATAGTGCCAAAGACTTTGGCGACAAGAATTTTATTTTTTGGGTCTACAAAAATATGGTTATTGCTCCTACAAGAGCAACTGTCAGGCTGTATCTCCACAGGAGTTGCTTCCTAGAATGATGGCTAAAGGCACTGTGCTGGATGCAAAGCTATTGCAAAAGCTTTTGTGTGAGGAACAAAGGCCAGTTTGCCTGTATCATGAACTGCAGGAGGGGGAATAATGTCCAGTGAGGCTGGAAAGATAGTTTGGAAAAGGATATGAAAGTTTTAAAAGCTAACCAAAGAAATTAATATTTTATCCTTAAAACAATAGGGAGCCACAAGAGTTTGAACTCAAGGAGAATCACTTTGGCCCAGTGATGTGTGATGGGACTGGAGTGGGGAGAAACTAGAGTCAGTGAGACCAGTTAGCAAGCTTTTGTAATACAGACAAAAGGTGAAAAGTGCTAAGACCCTGAACTAAATTGATAGCTGTATCAGTAGATAAAGTATGTTACATGTGAGAGGTGTTGTCAATGTAGAAACTGCAAGATTTGAAAACTAATTAGATTCTTGAATTGAAAAAGGATGAAGACTCAAAGATAATGCCAAAGTTACAAACATGGAATACATGAAGAATGATCATGCCTTTGACACAAACAGAGAAGTTTAAAAGAAGAGTGGGTTTAAGAGAAAGACAGTGATATAAATTTTGAACCTGTTGAATGTGCATTGTTTCTAAGACATTCAGTTTAATGACCAAATGACCAATAGGCAATTGATGATGTATCACCATCAAACAGTTGATCAGAAAGGGAAGAAGTTATCTACCCCAAAATTTTTTGAGAATTATTTCGATATCCCAAATATCTATTAGCTATGTACTAGTATGCTTATTTTACACCCCCTTGTTAATCACCTCAGAATTAGACTACTACCATCACCACCACCTATTACTACTACTACTACTACCACCATCACCAGAGTTACGATCATTACTACTGCAGCTGCTGCTGTCTGCTGCTAATACAACTGCTACTGCTATTACTACTACTACTACTACTATCACCACTACACCGCTACTATCATTACTACCATCACTATCACTACCACTACCACCAACACCACAGCTGCTATCATTACTATCTGCTGCTACTGCTTCTGCCTGATGCTAGTACCACAGCTGCTGCTGCTACTACTACTACTGCTACTACCTATTACTACTATTACTACTACTACTACTACAATTACTACTACTGCTACTACTACTACTACTATTACTACTAGTAGTAATACACTATTACTACTACTATTACTACAATTACTACTACTACTATTACTATTAGTAGTAATATTACTAGTACTACTATTACTACTACTACTGCTGCTACTGCTGCTGTTACTACTAGTACTACTATTACTACTGCTGCTGCTGCTACTACTATTACTACTGCTTCTATTACTACTACTACTATTACTATTATTACTACTACTACTACTATTACCACTACTACTGTCATTACCACTACTACTGCTACTACTATTACTACTACTGCTGCTGCTGCTACTGCTACTGCTACTACTACTGCTGCTACTACTACTATGACTATTACTACTATTACTACTACTACTACTATTACCACTGATACTGTCATTACTACTACTACCACCATCATAGCTACTAAAATTATTATTGCTGCTGCTGCTGCTACTACTACTACTACTATTACTATTGCTACCATTACTCCTACTCCTACTACCATTTCTACTGTCATTACCACTACCACCACCATCATACTACTAAAATTACTATTGCTGCTGCTGCCTCTACTACTACTAAAAATAATAAGAACTAGAACTTATATAAAACTGTAACATTTACCAAATACTTTACAAATATGTCATTTGATCCTCACGACAACCTTGGAAATGTAGGTGCTATTGTTCTTGTTTTATAAATGAGGACACTGAGGTTGAGTAACTTGCCCAGTGAAGAACATAAGATTTTGTGAAGAGTCTAAGGTACTTATCTTACTGTTTATTGATCATTTGGTCAACAAATGAGATGTCCTGTAAACAATGAAAATTAAATATGTGCCAAAATTGGTCTTTCCATCTTTCCCTCAAAATCCTCCCTTCTTCCAAACTTCCCTGATTTTGTAAAGGGCATTACCATCCTTCAGGTCTCACAGGTTTGTCAACTCAGCATTATCTTTGACTTTTCACCTTTCCTCACCTTATATATCTTATCAGTTGCCAAATATTGCTGGTTTCTGTCTTCATAACATATTTCCCTCCTGACCCCTACCAGATTTGCAGAACTTTGAAATTTCAATTTTCCTAAATTTCTCTTCTATTTCTCTAATTCTTTCATTCACAAATCTAATCCTTTAACCTCATCTCCATCTTCCCAGATCTGCCCCAAGTCACTTGCCTCTATTCTTAGCTGTAACCCAATTAATTAATTTATTGTTTCATTAATCACCTACATTATTACCTTAGAAGCTTCTTCTGTTTTTTATTACCAACCTGTAAATCCTCATCTCTGAATAACATCCACTGCTAGATTACTTTGTGAAAAGAAATTTACTACAAATGTATTATTCTAATCCTAAACTCACTCTCTCTCTCTCTCTCTCTCTCTCTCTCTCTCTCTCTCTCTCTCTCTCTCTTTCTCTCTCTCTCTCTCTCCCCTTCCCTCCCTCCCTTCCTCTCTCTCTCTCTTCCTGTATCTTTTTCTTCCTTCTTCATTCTTTTTCTGAATCTCTCTGTATGTCTCTTCCTCCTCTCTTTGTCTCGCTGTCTCTTTTCATTTTTCTTTCTCTCCCTCCCTTCATCTTCTCTCAGTAAATCTGTAATTTCTTTCCACTCCTTCCCATTACCTTTCTTCTGCTGCATTCAAATAATGCAATACAAGAGATCAGCAAAGCAATAGTTAATTGCATTTATCTTAGCAAACAATCTTTAAAACAAAGCTGAAATAGAAAACAAACAAACTTTTAAGAAAGAGATGCCAGGGAATATGTTCACTTTTTTGTGAATGAGAGAGACAGAGTCTCAGGTCTGTTCTTCTAGGTGAGCTAAGATCCCCACCTCAGGGTCCAGAAAATCAGTGCTATTGACTTTGTCAATGTTGCTTAACTTGCATTTCCATTGTAAGGATTCACTCTCCAGATCACTCACATCAGGGCTCCTTTCCAAAGTACCTCCTGACCTATACTTTTTCTAGTACTTGACTCCTACTCCCTGCCCCCATGCAAAGACTACTTTTGCCTTCTTTTGTTTTTACCTGGCTCATCATCAATTCTGCTTGACTACTAATAGGTGGCAGTGATGGAAGAAGTTCCCTTAGTTTTCCATGCCAAGCTTTCTCAATCTGTTATCCTTTCCCTTGAGGCTGTGTTCTGAGATGTCCAAGTGACTGTGTAAAGCTATGCATTACACCTTTCCCTTCACTCAGGAATAGGTAGTCTTTATTTCTCAATCAGTTTGAACCCACATTCTGACAGGTTCCCAGTAACTCTTCAAACAGCTCAAGTAGGAAAACACTAGAGATTTCTGCCCTCCAGCTGAAATTGTCTCCAGTATTGTATGACACCCAAAGGGTTCAGATTTACTTTGTTGTATTTTTCTCTCTCTTAATTCATGGCCAGAAATCCCAGAGAAAGGTATGAATGGTATTCTCCAGAAGGTTGAGGCCAAATGCCCATTTGCTGGCATGCACTGCACAGTGGTACAGAATAAAATTTTATGAACAAGAGATCAACAGAACAGAAATCTGATTATTCAACCATTAATTCCAAAGATGTAGGTAAATACTCAAAGTGACTTGCAGTCCCAAGTGTAAGAATTTCTCTAGTGGAGTCACTATCACACAAGCCTAGCCCAGATGTGAGACACCATGTTAATCAAAAGAGAAAAAGTACCATTCCTAGTAGAGCTTTTTTTTCTCTCCACCTTCCTGCTGGTCTTCACAGCTTCATAGAAAATACTGAGTCACTTTCTCAAATGAACCCACAGAATTTTCGTGAATTTGTCTGATTCTTTAATGCCATTTCCTTAAAATGAGAACAAGAAAAATGTTGCATTTTTTTCTATTCTTCTAATTCCTGACTTCTTCCTCTCCAACCAGAGGTAGTTAGGTGATCCAGTGGAGCAAAGGAACATGAATTCAAATATTTAGAACTTTGTGATCTTGGACAAATCACTTAAGCTGAGTCTGCCTCAGTTTCCTCAACTGAAAAATAGGGATAATAGTAGCACATACCTCCCAGTGTTATTGTTAGGATCAAATGAGATAATAATTGCAAGCACTAATCCAGTGTCTAGCACATAGTGGTCTCTTTTCAAATACTTGTTCCTTTTACCTTTTCTATTTTGCCACCTACTTCCATCTTTCCCTCTTTAAAAGTCCCCACTTGAGATGAATGTAGTGCATAGAGCATGAAAGTCAGGAAAACTCATTTTCCTAAAGTTCAAATCTATTCTCAGATACTTACAAGTTGTATGATTCTGAACAATCACTTAACCCTGTTTGCCTCAGTTTCCTCATCTGTAAAATGAGCTGGAGAAAGGAATGGCAAACCACTCCAGTATCTTTGCCAAGAAAACCCTAAATGGGGTCATGAAGACTTGGACCTGACTAAAACAACTGAACAAAAACAACAAATTATTATCATGGCTAGGAGGAGGAGGAGGAAGAGAGATGATCCAAAGTATCCAAAATCCAAAAATATCTTGATAGGCTAAGTTGATTCTTACAAACTATAATTGAATAGGGAAAATGTAAAGTGTTACATTCGGGTTCAAGAAATCATCATTTAAGAAGATATCATTAAATAACAGTTTGTCTAAAGAAAATCAGGGGAATTTTAGTGGACTGGAAACTCAAATGAGTCAACATTTGAGCTGTAAGTCTTCCAGAAATAAGGAAGTAAGTATCATTCTATACCCTGTCCTATCCTACATTAAGGAGGTTGTGTTCAATTCTGATCATCACATTTTTAAGTTGGGCAGTATTCAGTGAAGGACAGTCAGATTGTGAAGAATTCAAGTCCACATCAAATGGGATTCAATTGAAGTAAGAGCTGTTCAGTCATCCAACTCTTCTTTACCTCATGTAGGATTTTCATGGCAAAGATACTGGCGTGGTTTACTATATCCTTTTCCTACTCGTTTTATAGATAAGGTAATTGAGGAAAATAGGGGCTAAATGATTTTCCCAGGATCACACAGCTGGTTCAATGCTCTATGCACAATGCCATCTTGCTGCCCTCTGAGTGGTAACTTGTAGTGAAAACTTATTTAGTCATTCACTAGGATGGGCTTTTACTTTGTCTCCAATTCTTTGTTACTATAAAAAATGCTTCAGCAAATATTTTGATGTATAGTCTTATAATTTACTTCATTGGGAAATATATCCAGTAGCAGATTGTCTACCAAATATTATGAAAATTTTATTCAATTTTTTTAACATAATTACCAATTGTTTTCCAGAATGGTTTCATCAATTCACAGACCATCAATAGTGCATTTGTCTACCTATCTTCTGTAATCCCTGCACAATTGACTATAACCATATTTTGTCATCTTTGTCAATTTTCTAGATATGAGGTGAAATCTCAGAGTTGTGTTAATGGGCATTTCTCTCAGTGATTGGAAGCAGATTTTCCTATGCAATTAATAGTTTTCATTTCTTCTTTTAAGAACTGTGTGTTTAAACACTTTGACCACTCTATTGGGAAATGATATTTGTTCTTATTTGTTCGTTGAAATTGACCTGGTTGATTATGAGGCTGGCAATTGAAGCCTGCTCTAGCCTCTCCTCTCCAGTTCCATGGCATTTCTAGCATAACTCATAAAACGACTGAAAAGGTCTATACCTTCCTCTCTTCCCCCTCACTCATAGATAGTCACTACTATCTATTTCTAATCCCAGTGACTTGCCATATCAGTATTCCCTACTAAGTTTAATGTCTTATTTTTTCATGTCTCACTACAAAACTAGACCTGTATAATCAGCAAATATACTCTTGTCTTTAAGTTAATAAAACTTAGGGGCATTGAAAGTAAGTCCTCTTCTAGAAAAGTCCTTTTGTTTAGTTCAATTCTGAGAGGGCTGAGAATTACCTTTAAGCTAATGAGACTCTCCCTTAAAACCTCTACAGCTCCCTCACAGGGGATATTGGAAGAAGAATGATGGAAAAACAGAAGGGGGAAAAAAGGACAAATTGGATTCTTCCTGGGAGCTCTCTATCCTAACAAGGGTCTTCTTACTATTCCTATATCTTCTTCATTTCCCCATTCTCCACATAATACTAGTTAAAAGGACTTTTTTTTTAAGTGTAAACTCTGATAACAACAGCCAAATGCTTTAGGCATTGACTCTTGTTTGAGAACAGCAAGCTTTGTAGCCTTGAGGGGACAGTAAAGAATCAGATATATTTCTCTGATCACTTGGAAAAATATTTCCCCCGAGTCTACATTCGGTAGAGTAGAAAATTTTATTTGCTAAGACTTTAAAAAAAAAGTCTTCCTCTCTACACTAAGTTTTTTTTTTAATAACTCTTCATTTTTTTCTACTCATTAAAAATCCCCACTAAAAATATCTATCAGATAAAGTTCTAGCCTAATCAATGAGCTAACATTTAAATATCTATTATATTTTCTGCAAAGCGCAAGCCATGATAAAGCTAACCAGAGGAAAAAAAAAAAAGACAGTGTCTTCTCTAGAGAAGTTTTCAATTTATTTGGAAAGAGAAGATATACCATATGTGAAACAATTAGAGAACAATATAAGGCACTAAATAATCCTATAAAGTTGTATGAAATAGAATATAAATGCAAAGAAGAAAAAGATTCATTTGGGATAAGATTAGAGAAGTTAAGGGTCTTCACTGTGAATGTGAGAGCTTGCCTGGTGAAAGGCCATGTTGCACAGTGTATAGAGAGCAGTCCTTTCTTAGAGTCAGGAAGACCTGAGTTAAAGTTCTGCCTCTCACACTCACTGAATAAGTGATTTTGGGCTACTTACCTGTCAATCCCAAAACAAATATAGAATGCTAAAAATTGGTTGATAAAAGGGCTGGTCTTCACTGGTATAGGAAACTTTCTCACCAAGTTCTCTATACTAGTGAAACCACAGGTCTGATCAAAACATGCATTACAGATATCAATGGGGGATCTTAAGGGTGATATGAAAAACATTATTAGGCATTAAGAGAACCAGTGTTTTGATGATGATACTACTTCTGTGAACATAGACAAATCACAACCTCTCAAGGCAACATTTTCCCCACTTGTAAAATGAAGATATTGAACTCGGTGATTTTTAAGATCCCTTCAAGTTATAAATATAAAAATTTTTGCTCCTATATTGAAATACCTGTTGGTTATTGATAGATTGATAGAAAGATGACATAAACAAAAGACCATTGCTGTATCAAACCCACCTACATACACAATGTCCTTTGTAGACAAGGTCTACTTCCCATTTACTTAGTTTTATCAGGGTGCCTTTTATAAGATAGCCAGTTTAGCTCCCTATACAGATTCTATAGCTTTTTTAGAGATTCAGGATATTACTTATGAACAAAATACACTGACTCGCTGATTAACCACCTATGTAACCTTTAATCATGTTCCCCTGCCAAAAAAAGCCCTCATTTTTCTGAGCCTCAATTGCTTCATCTGCAAAATGATTTGCTAAAGTACCTCTGAAGTCCTTCCTAACTTTAGATTCTTTTAGAATAAAATTTTAACCTGTAGAAGCAACATCTGCACTAAAAAGCATTGCATAATAAGATACTGACATCATTGAGCGGATGAACATTACTTTTATAAATAGTACCAGATAGTTTTTAGAGTTATTTTAAATGGTATTGGCAAAAGATTTACAAAAAAAAGGTCTAAATTCACACTAAAATTATGCACAGCTACCTTGAATGTTCTTATGCCTCAGCTGGAAAAAAATGGAATAAGAATTCATGAATAAGGAGTCATTTCAGTCATTTTTTTTCATTCACATATGATTCTTTGTGACCCCATGGGGTCATATTGACAAATACCTTGAAGTGGTTTGATTTTTCCTTCTCCAGTTCATTTTACAGATGAGGAAACTAAGGCAAATAGGATTAAATGACTTGTCCAGGGTTACACAGCAGGTGAGTTTCTGAGACCAGATTTTAATTCAGAAAGATTACTCTTCCTAATGCTAAATTCAGCATTTTATTCACTATACCACCTAGCTATACAGTTAAGTAGTATTGTTACTAAAGAGTAGGAATTTAAATTGTACTTTTCTTAATCTTAGGATTGTGTGACATATTGGATAAAGGGCTGGATTCAGAGCCAGGAAGATCTAGATTAAAGTGCTACCTTAAACACATAAAGGCTGTGTGATTCTGGGCAAGTCCCCATTTCAAAACTTTTGTCTGAAGATTGATTTAATTTTCTCCTCAATAGTGGTCAGACCCCATCCAATCTTACAAGGAATTTAATCTAAGATAGGGAAGCCTATTGGGCTCTACACAGACTTGGGTGAAGATAAATCATTGAATAAATTGACCAAAGTGGGAGTAATTCAGAAGTAAATGACATAATCAAAGTTCATTAGAACAGGTCCAAATCCTCTTCATAATATTCATCCTCTCTCATTACTTGTTAACCAATCAGAGTTGAATGGCACCCTCTAGAACACCCACTTTTCTAAGATTATATAAACCATGAGCCCCTCCCTGAGGGTCTTTGGCATTGAAAGTGTCACTAACCTCTTTTCTTAATAAAATGTTAATATTGTTAATAAAGTGATTAAAATTTGTCTCTCAAACTTTTTAAATTTCATAGGCAGCTCTCTTACTAAAGTTGCACAGCAGGTGCTGAACTATATTAATAGAGAGAGTTGTCTCACCCAGTTGTTTATGCCAGTGAAATCACAGGACTAGCACTTATTCTAAGATTGAATGTCAAATTATTCCATGAAGTGGGAGGGAGAAAAGGAACATTTTTTTCAAGATGCCCAGGAAAGAAAGACATTATTCATTCAGCAAATATGAAAACATATATTGAGTCCCTATGTGCAAACCACTGTGCAAAGGACTAAGGAAAATATAAAGACAAGTGAAGCTCATTTCCTGCTCTTGTGATGCTTATAATTTAGTAACAGATGTGATATGATATGTATATAAGGATTAGAATGCAGAATTCAATGTGATAAGAAGGAAGGAGATATTGCAACTAAAATTCAAAAGAAATAATCACCTCCGTTCAGGGACCAGTAGGAAAGGCTTTACAGAGGAGGTGATATTTGATTTGAGCCTTTAAGATCAAGTTACTTCATGTTTTTAAGATGCAATTTCCTCATTTATAAAAGAAAGATAATAAAATTGGCACTGCCTTCTATATAAAGTTGGGGAAAAGAGATTGTGTGTGTGAAAAAAAGCACTTTGTAAATTTTAAAACACTGCATAAACATGAGGAGAGAATAATAAACCAGACTCATTCCAAATAATTACACATACTTTAAAATTTGCAAAGGACTCTAAAATATCTCATTTGCTCTCAATGATCCTGTGAGATATGACTTGCCTAGGTTCACACAGCTAGTCAGTTTGTGAAGTAAACCAGGTGCTTCTAATTCCAATGTCAGCACTCTAGCCCTGTGCCATCTAGCTATCTTGAATACCAGTACTCCCACCTGCTAGCAATGCTTTAGTGTAAAATGACACCCTAAAGCCATCCATAAACTATGCATTAGCATGAAATTGATTACACAAATGCTTTCATCATGTGCTCATTCCACATGATAATAAATTTGGAAATGGATCTTACCTATTATAGGCAAGAGTGCCATAGTATCCTTTGTCAGTGGCACCCTCAGCTCCAAGTAACTTAATAATAATCATGGCCAATAATTGCCAATACAGGGCAATCTTAAGAAATGACTTCATCGATAAACCTAGATGAAATCAAGGATTTATAAATTCTTCAAAAGGAAATATTAAAAAATCTTTGGTTATTGAAAATCTTTACTTAATGAAATTACAAATGTTCCATATAATGAAATAGAAGATAAAAATAATACTGATGCCACAAAAAAAATTCTGAAAAAGAGATGAACTGATTCAGGAATTTCTAAAAGCCTTTTTTGATTGAGTTTGACAGTATGAATCCAAACGGCAAACCAACTATACCACAGTAATTTTAAAAAGCTGGCATTTGCTGCAATCTTCATGAACAAATGAATTCTCCCTCAATATCTGACAGAAAGAGGAAAAACTTTTTCAGGACCTGTTTACAACAGTATTTGTTATTGCCAAGGTAAAAAAACCCTTAGGAGGAAATCTGAAACTCCAAAAGAATATATTTTATCACAGGCATCAAACACCACCATGGCATAAGTGACTTGAGAAAGCTACTGAAGAGATGCAGAAAGTCACAGGAAAATTATATCAATATCTAACTGGTATTGTTGAGCCCTGGATAATAAGCCATAGACACCACCATTCCTTCATTGCAGGTAAGACTAGGAGAACTGAATTTTAAAAAAAGAACCTAAGGAAAATCTTGAAGTTCCCACCATCTTTACATACTGTTGTGTCATAAACTCCAGGTGCATTATCTCGATCCTTGCTAGGATAATTCCCTCTCTTTTTGAGTATTGACCCACACCTCAATGTCTCCTGTCCTTGACCTTCTTATCTTGACCCCTATCCTATCAGGATTAAGTTATGATCCTTTCCTGGAATTATGGCCTGTCCATCATCCCAATGTCCTTGCCCCCTTTATCTGCTTTTGTTTCCCCTATAAGACTGTATACTCAGTGTAAACTGGTTGCATTTTTGTTTTTCTACCTGGGCTATTTTTACCTTGTGAATCCAATTCTTCCTGTGCAACAAGAGAACTGTTCGATTCTGCATACATATATTGTATCTATACTGTGACATATTTAACATGTATAGGACTGCTTGCCATCTGGGGGAAGGGGTGGAGGGAGGGAGGAGAGAAATCAGAACAGAAGTGAGTGCAAGGGATAATGTTGTAAAGAAATTTTTTTCAAAATTAAAAGGGAAAAAAAAAAGAAATAATAAGTACAATTTTAAAAAAGACTGTATACTCAGGTTATGTATTCTGTTTACCTTAGTTAACTAAAACCCTATATAAGTTCTCTCCCTCAATTTATCTACACTGAATGCTTCAGACAAAAGTCCTATTTATTAAACTCTCCACTTTAAAAATTAAAAACCAATCTCAATTTGCCTCAATTTCTCTGGTGTTATAATTATAGTTTGTAGAGTCAAAAACTTTAATATATCATCTAATTAAAGGAATTAGATGGATAAATAAATAGAGAGGGAGAAAGAGAGATGATAGCTAGAAAGAGAGAGAGATAATAGAAAGATAGATGAACATGAAGAATAAACTCTGGGGAAAAATATATATATATATATTAAAAATTCTAGAATATTATAATCAGCTTTTGAAAATGTAATCTGTGTCCCAAGATCCATTGGTATGGAACTCTCTCCTTACTGGTGAAAATTAATGCCTATCCTATGTAAAGGGCCTGGCAGAGTTAATAAAAGGCTAGAGAACTCAAACTTGACCATTCCCCTTGGTAGCCAGGAACATCAAAAGTAACACAATGCTCAAAAAAGACTTAAAGGCTGACCAGTTCCAAAGGAAATAGCAAAAACTTGAGCAAATGCCTCTTGCAATTTTATTTGGTCCCTGATGGAGGATGGGTCATTCATCTCTATCAATAAGGAGAGAGTCCCACACTTGGGGTAAGTGTTACAAAAACAAAAGTCAAAAGATGAAGTTGATACTAGGACTCTAAGCTGTGTATGATAAGCCTATAGTTTTCCTGGTACTTTCCTGAATTCCCTACCACAGCTTGAATTTAGAAATTCTCAGACTTCCCTACCACAGCTTGAATTTAGAAATTCTTTGACAAAGTTTCCTGGTTTGGATGCATAAGAAGTTATAGCCATGTATAATCTGAGACTCTTAGATTTGGTCAGTGCCTGAGCCCATGAATTTCAAGATGGAAACAAAAAAGGCCTGTGGGAGGAGAGGAGATATCACCCAGAGAAACCAAAGTAAACCTCCTTTTTTGTTAAATGTTGAGTGACTTACAACATGAAACTTCACTTAAGAAGATGCTTGCTTGAGAGCTGTGCCTCTAACACAGCACAAAAGACAAAACAAATGATATAAAGTTGATGAAAATTTAGAAACTTAGGAAACAAAATCAGAAGAAAGAGCACTCACACAGAAGGTGGATCTAGACATTTTTAGTAGTTTATGATCACAAGAAGTAAATAAAATTGATGATGAAGATGATGGTGAAAATATGATAATAATGATGATAAAGAAGATTTTGTAGGCAGATATGTAGGAAGTGAACATTTCAAGTAGAAAATACATAAAACAAGCACAAAGAATCAGAGGCAGGATTGCATAGGATTTGTCTAAATTATATAGTTCATGAAAGAAGTAGTGTAGACTAGGGTTAGAAAGGAATGTGGAAATCGAGTTGTGAAAGATTTTTATATCAAGTTTAGGTATTTCAGCTTTATTCACCAGACAGTGGGAAATCAGTGAATGTTCCATGGAGGATGGGGGAATGCGGTGGAGCTATGCTTCAGGAAGTTTAAATTGCTCAGAGTATGCAAGTTAGATTAAAGAAAGGGGAGAATAAAGCAGGAAAACTAATAAGGAAATGATTACAATAGATAAGGTAAGGAATAATAATGTCCTGACCTAGGGTAGTGGTAATGGAAATGGAAAGCAGACAGATGGATATAAAGATACTGTATGGTTAACCAGAATGCATGTTCAATTGAATAAAGCTGAGTTAGACTCTAAAAATATATAACCATCTGGTCCATTGTTTTGTTAAAGAAATACTTAGGCATGGGTCTAACTTAGCCTTCATTTCCCATTCACTTACTAGGAATATCTCTCAGGAATCATAGATTTAGAGTTGGAAGGGATCTTAGACACTATCTAGTTCAATCTCCTTATTTTAAACAGTAAAAAATTTGGGCACAAACTGGTTAAGAGATTTTCCCATGGTCTCACAGTCACAATTCTCTAATGCAAAGTTTTTAATTCCATTTTCTGTTATTTTATTTCTTCATTTTCACTTAATAAAAATGTGAGGAGTTTTTACTCCAATAATTATGACTTTAACATTGAAAGTAATATATTTGAGTCCCTAATGAATCTATTCTGATTAGTAGCTTCATCCTTCAGCATGAAAAAATAAGAGAAGAAAAAGTGCTGAAAGGCTATATGAACTTGTTGAAGACAAGGGAGGGCAATTTGATGGAAATCTTTTCATCATAAATTCAATAGAATACACAAAGTGAAAAAACCCAGTAGAATAAGAAAAATCATCTGAAAAGAAAATATGATAATAGTTTCTTATAAATTAATTTCCCTGGCCAGATGTTCTGCAGGATGAGATGGAGACCACACTCCTTCCATAAGTATATATTTCATAATAGCAGATTGTTCTTTAAACCTATATTTATAATAGTAGAATAGAGGAATCCTGGGTAAAAGTGTGAAGTAACTGAAATTTGTCTTTAAGACCTCTTCTAACCACCTTCTTGGGTTTTTTTAATCATTTTTTTTCTTCCCCCATCCCCAGTTTTAGATTTCAAGTAACCTCAGATCAGCATAACAACCACCACCAAATAATAATAATAATCTTTACTCTGAGGGGACCACCAATTGATCCCCAAGGTGACTAAAATGGGACAAAGGGGGCTTTACTAGTGGTTAGGAAACAGGACACCAACACTATCACTCCAAGGCACATTTCCTCCCCTATTCAGCTGGCCCTCATCAACAGTAGCAAAAGTCGCTCTTCCTATATCATCCTCTCTTTATACTCAATAAACTTCAGTGGCTCTCTCATCTTCAGGATCAATATTTTTTTTTAAAAAATTTAACAAATATTTATTAAGTACCAACTATGTGCCAAGAACTGTTAAAAATTTTTTTTTACAAATGTTATCTCACTTGATCCTTTCAACAGCCCTGCAAACTAGGTGCTATTAGTATCCCCACTTTATAGATAAGAAAACTGAGGCTAAGAAAGGTTAAATGATTTTCCCCATGTCATACAGCTACTTAAGTGTTTTCTTAATTGAGGCTTCCACAAAACCCTTCACAACCTATCCCCTACGAGACTTACATGAACTGATGCTGAGTGAAACGAGCAGAACCAGGAGATCATTATATACCTCAACAACGATACTGTTTGAGGATGTATTCTGATGGAAGTGGATCTCTTCGATAAAGAGAGCCTTAATTGATCAAAGATGGACAGAAGCAGCTACACCCAGAGAAAGAACACTGGGAAATGAATATAAACTGCTTGCATTTTTGTTTTTCTTCCTGGGTCATTTGTACCTTCTGAATTCAATTCTCCCTGGGCAACAAGAAAACTGTCCGGTTCTGCACAAATATATTGTATCCAGGATATACTGTAACCTATTCAACATGTAAAGGACTGCTTGCCATCTGGGGGAAGGGGTGGAGGGAGGGAGGGGAAAAATCGGAACAGAAATGAATGCAAGGGATAATGCTGTAAAAAATTACCCTGGCATGCATTCTATCAATAAAAAGATATTAAAATTAAAAAAAAAAAACCTATCCCCTATCCATCTTTTCAATTTTCTTTCACTTTACTCCTCTTACACGAGACTCTCCATCTTCCAACTCCATGCCTTTTCCCTGGCTGTCTCCAATGTCTAGAACATACTTCTTTCTCATCCCCACCTCAACTTCAACACAGCCCTAATTTTACCTTTTATAGGAGGTTTCCTGAATCTCCATTTTCCTCCACATCTCTACCTCTTAGTGCTTGCTTTCTGAGATTATCTCCTTAAAAACAAAATAAATATTCACCTTTTTCTTTTTTAAAAAAGCAATTTGTTTTCAAAACATATGCATAGATAGTTTTCAACAATCACTTTGGAAAAACCTTGTATTCCAAATTTTTTATTATAGCTTTTTATTTACAAAACATATACATGGGTAATTTTTCAACATTGACCCTTACAAAATCTTCTGCTCCAACTTTTCTCCTCCTCCCCCCTTCTCTCCCCCTAGATGGCAGGTAGTACATATATTCCAAATTTTTTTCTCCCTCTCTTTTCCCCATCCCTTCCCCTAAACAGTGAGTAATCCAGTATATGTTAAACATGTGTAGTTCTTCTATACATATTGCCACAATTATCATGCGGCACAAAATAAATCAGATCAAAAAGGGAAAAAATGAGAAAGAAAACAAAATGCAAGCAAACAACAACAAACATGAAAACACTATGTTGTGATCCACAGTCAGTCTCCACAATCTTCTCTTTGGGTGCAGATGGTTCTCCTCATCACAAGACCATTGGAATTGTCCAGAATAATTTCATTGTTGGAAAGAGTCATGTCCATCAGAATTGATCATTGCATGATTTTGTTGTTGCTCTGTACAATAATCTCCTGATTCTGCTCACTTCACTTAGCATCAGTTCATATTAAGTCTCTCCAGGCCTCTCTAAAATCATCCTGCTGATCATTTCTTATAAAACAATAATATTCCATAACATTCTTATACTGTAACTTATTCAGCTATTCTCCAGCTGATGGGCATCCACTCACTCAGTTACCAGGTCCTTGTTACTACAAAAAGGGCTACTACAAACATTTTTGCACACGTAGGTTCTTTGACCTTTTTTTATTATCTTTTTGGGAAACAGGCCCAGTAGAGACACTGCTAGATAAAAGGGTGTACACAGTTTGATAGTCCTTTGACCATAGTTCTATAATGCCTCTGCAGAATGATTGGATCAGTTTACAGCTCTACCAACCAATGCATTAGTGTCCAGTTTTCCTACATCCCCTCCAACATTCACCATTATCTTTTCATCTTATTCAATCTGAGAGGTATGCAGTGGTACATAAGAGTTGTCCCAATTTGAGTTTCTCTGATCAATAGTGATTTAGAGCATTTTTCCATCAATATTCACTTTTATAAGATTATAATTTCCAAATTTTTTCTCCCTTCCTTCCTCCTCCCCAAGATGGCAACCTATATTATACAGAATATACATGTCCAATGAGATTAAACAGATTTCTATAATAGTCACGTTGTAAGAGAAGAAACAGAACAGAAGGAAAAAGCCACCCCAAAAAATATCCAAAGTGAAAACATTAGGCTTCTGATGGGAAATGAGGTTTGAACCTCAAAATATACTGGGTTCAATGACTCTCCTTATACAGGCCACCAATAAGGTGGTGAAGGATTGAATCAAAAAATATACTGAAGTTGGGGCTGGTGTTGCAATGTATCTCAGAAGAATTTGTAGGCCTAAACCATCTCCAAATAAAGAGGCACAGATTCTATTACACTTTTGTCAGTGGGATAAGTTCCAAAAGGGAGTTAGCAATTAACAAGAAGATCATGACTAAGTTCCCTAGTGGAACTTGTTGCCATAAGGCAGCAATGACCCATGACGTCTAATAAGTGGGCTAAATTCTTAAAAGAAGTTATTTAAAAGGTGGAGTATCTGTAGGTTCTTTTATGGGAGAAAAAATAACATTGAGGGTTGACAGTAATAGCTTGATCTTCTATTTGGAAAGAATGACTATGGGGTCATGATAATTTTGTCAATGTAAAATTCAACCAAGGCTCATTGCAGCAAAGGTCCACTTAAGGGCAAGGTAATCCCATTGATGCTCCTTCCTGTTTGCCTCAGGAAATAGCTTTAGGAATTCAACCAGAGTCCACTGCCACATAGGCCCACTTAAGCTCAACAATTGCCCCTCTCTATGGCTCACTTATCTACCAAGGACCTAGAGCCTTTTTGCTAGGATTTTATTTACTCCATCATTTCAGTTTGCTCTCAGATTCCATAATTCTTTCTCTGGATATGGATAGCATTTTCTATCACAAGTCTTTTAGAATCATCTTAAATCATTAATCTCCTTTCTCTTTCCATCTTCCCCTTTTAGAATTTAAGCTCTTTGAGGACAGGGACTGTGTTTTTACCAATTTTCTTTTTACTCTCTAATTCTTAGTATAGTACCTAACACATTTTTATTGTTATTGAGTTTTTCAGTCATGTCTGACTCTTTATGACCCCATTTTAGGTTTTCTTGGCAAAAATATTGAAGTGATTTGCCATTTCCTTCTCCAATTCATTTTACAGTTGAGGAATAGAGGCAAACAAGAGTTAAGTTTCTTGTCCAGCATCACATAGCCATAAATGTCTAAGACAAGATTTGAACTGAAGAAGATGAGTCTTCCTGATTTCAGTCCCAACACTACAACTTAACCACTTTGAGACATAATAGGTACTTAATGTTTGTTGATTCCCTTTTCAGTAGCATAAAAACTTTCTAAAGTTCTGGGGTACCCTTACTCCTGACTACCACCTCCCGTTTACTCTAGATGTAAAAATTGCTAGATTTTTTTGCTAGATATTGCTGGATACAAATTGGTAGATATCCCAGCTGCACCTCAATCCCAGGCTTATAATAGGAAGAAGAGATCTGGGTTGTGTAAGAGAGTGTGATTCAATCACCTTTACTATGAAAAACATTGAAGAAATACTGACATTATAAGTGTAATTATCTTCATATACTGAGGCTAACATTTTGGTTGTGATTATTAGACTCTCAAAAATCCTTATCAACATTTGCTATTATACTCTCTGAGCTCTGAGAGGCTTTTTAACCACTGGTCAGTCCACAGGGAATAGGATGCTTAACACAGCTGGTCAAGCTGTCACCTTCCCCAAAGCACTAAACAACAACTCAAGGAAGAATAATGAACCAAGAGCAGCCTGAAAAGCCCTTCCCATGTGAGCCCTTACAGTCCCAGATATGGTCATGCTTGGTATGTGGCAAGGGCCACAGGCTGCTAGAGGATTGTAGTTCAAACACAGACAAAAGCAAAATAAAGACTCGTAGATGAACAAATTGACCTGCACAGAGATTATATAGAAGACACACCACCAAAGATGACCTGGAAGATAAAGTTCACAAGCAACCGAGCTCAGCCATCCCAGCTGTCTCAAAGTTATTGCTTGTGAATCAGATAAAGATGAGAATGGGGGCCTGCAGTAGGTCGTGCGTGAAAGCAGCAAGATGAGGTTTGTATTTGTCTGACATTTAAGAGGTAGCTAGAATTCGACCACTTACCATCTGCTTCTGGCAGATAGGAGATGGCAGCTCAGTGTAGATAATAGGGAAGAGATTTTTAAAGAAGAATGTGAGAGAAGAAAAGAGATAGAGACAGAAAGAGGAGAGAAAAGGGGATGGGAGGGAGGAAGGGAGAAGAAAAAGAGGAGGGGAGAAGGAGAAGAGGAGATACATAGACAGACCTGGAAAACCTTGGTTCAATAAGCATAGTTACTTCATAGCTTAATGATAGATTTTAAGGTCTGGAACAGAAAGCACATAAAAACCATATCACATGAAGAAAGAAAGAGAAAGAAAGAAAGAAAGAAAGGAAGGAAGGAAGGAAGGAAGGAAGGAAGGAAGGAAGGAAGGAAGAAAAGAAAGAAAGAAGAAAGAAAGAAAGAAAGAAAGAAAGAAGAAAGAAGAAAGAAAGAAAGAAAGAAAGAAAGAAAGAAAGAAAGAAAGAAAGGAAGGAAGGAAGGAAGGAAGGAAGGAAGGAAGGAAGGAAGGAAGGAAGAAGGAAGAAGGAAGGAAGGAAGGAAGAAAAAAGAAAGGAAGAAAGAAAGGAAGGAAGGAAGAAAGAAAAGAAAGAAAGAAAGAAAGAAAGAAAGAAAGAAAGAAAGAAAGAAAGAAAGAAAGAGAAAGAAAGAAAGAAAGAAAGAAAGAAAGAAAGAAAGAAAGAAAGAAAGAGAAAGAAAGAAAGAAAGAAAGGAAGAAAGAAAGGAAGGAAGGAAGGAAGGAAGGAAGGAAGGAAGGAAGGAAGGAAGGAAGGAAGGAAGAAGGAAGACAAAGTAGGGAAGAAAAAGAGGAGGGAAGAAAGGAGGTAGAGAATAAAGGAGGAAAGAAAGGAGAGAAGAAAGGAGGAAAGAAAGGAGGGGGGGAAGGAGGGAATGTAAAGCCAGAGAAAATGAGGCAAGATAGAGATTAGTTTTTAATATTTTAATTATAAAGAGTTTTAGACTTGCCAAGTTTTGGGCTAGCCTGCTATATGGGACTCTTGTCTAAAGCATTCAACAATGAGCAATTAAGGCAGGGAACTTATATAGCTACAATCTTATAGGGGAAACAAAGGAAGATAAGGGAGGTGAGATTACTGGGTGAGCCGACAAGCCATAATTCCAGGAAATGATCATAACTTAGTCCTGACAGGATAAAGATCAAAATAAGAAGATCAAGGGCAGGAGACAGCAAGGCAAGAGGCAATACTCAAATGGAGGGGGAATTATCCCAGCAAGGATTGAGATAAGACACCTGGAGTTTTATAACTCAATGGTATGTTGATGCTTCTTTTCTGATTCAATTCTCCCAGTTCTAATGGCAAGGAAAAGGGGAGGTTATAATAATTTTATTCAGGGCATTACAGGAGGGAAGAAAGAAAGGAGACAGGGAGGGAAGAAGAAAGGAAAGGAGAGAGGGAGAAAGGAAGAAAGGAAAGGAGAAAAGGAGGGAAGGAAGGAGAAAAAGAAAGGGGAAAAAGAAAGAGAAAAATATTATCATTAACTAATGGGAAAATGATTTCAGGGTAAATAGAAATTCTCAGAAAAATTGAAAAGAATATGTATCATTATGGCAAGGAGAAAGTTATTTTGGCCAAAAGTCTTATAAAATAAAAAATAGAAAGACTGATGGAATGATACAAAATATTCTCAATAAGATACAACTTTTGGCTGCTGTTACCATTTCACAAATGGATAAATTCAGTTTTGCTTGATAAATATCTATCCCATTGTAGCTACCCTGCATGACTAGACATAGAGAAATAAAGAATCTTCTCATGAAGGTTCTGTCATTTACATTTAATGACTTGAATGAAGAATCCTGGGCATAGAAGTAGCCTATTATAGAAAGAGATATATGGGGCAGCTAGGTGGCACAATGGATAGAACACAACCCTTAAGTCAGGAGGACCTGAGTTCAAATCTGGTCTTAGATACTTAATACTTCCTAGCTGTGTGACCCTGGGCAAGTCACTTAATCCCAATTACCTCAGCAAAAAAAGGAAAAAAAAAAGAAAGAAAGAAAGAGATACATGATGATCTGAATATGTTTATAATATGAGGATGAATTAAACAGAAGTTTTGATGAAGGGCAGAACAGAGAATATTTGGAATGCATACTATTTTCTGCCTTCCCAATCAGTTTCATCTCCAGGATCCTCGAATGAAATCAGATCTCACCCTCAAACTATTTCTTACATCTACTAATCCATCTGAAAGCTGAAAACTTAAAAATACTTCCCAATGAATACTGGAAAACCTAAAAAGAAAATATATTATATAAAACCATACACCTAACACCAGCCCTGAAGTCAGGAGGATCTGAGTTCAAATCTGGCCTCAGAAACTTAATATTTCCTAGTTGTGTTGACCCTGGGCAAATCACTTAATCCAAGTGTCTCAGGAAAAAAAAACACACCATATACCCTGGGAATGTCTTATACCTGTTTATTGACCCAAATGACAAATGATTTCAAGGATTATTTTCCCCTTAGCAAGAGGCTGTTTGGAATCTATATGTGTTTTCTTATATGCAGAGATAATTTTGTCAGAAATAGATCGAACCCTTAAAAGTCATGGCAAAAACACTTCAATGCAGTTTGCCAAGAGTTGATCATATTTGTGATACTCATTTGCAGTGCCCAGTTTCAAGCACAACAGGTGATATTTTCACCTGCCACTGATATTTGTAGTCTGTCTAATGTGATTTTATTAGGAAATACAATTTAATATGTTTATAGGTTAGTTCCATAATAAATATCTAATTCATTTAAGTATTGGAATGTCAGTGAAACATTCAAGTTGTAATTTTTAGTGTACTTCTCATTAAAGCCATCTTAATTAAGTATATACAGGTTAGATTTGAGAACTAGTTATGTTCTTTATGATTTTGACCATGTCACTTTTCTTCTCTGGGTCTTGGTTTCCTCATCTGTAAAATAAAGAGATTTCACTATTTGTCTTCTAAGGTCCTTTCCCATTATGTCTATGATGTTATTACCGAATGATCTTATGCACCAGGCAATGTGGTAGCCCCAGAGAATACAAAGATGAAAATAAACAGTCCCTCAAGGAATTTATATTAGCTCTAGGGTAGTATGTACACAAATAAGAATACAAAATAGATTTTTAAAAGAAACAATGAAAAGTATTTTGGGTTAGAAAACATGAAGATGAGAGGAATCAGGAACTCTTCATAGAGCTGATGACACTTGAACTAGATTTAAAGGAAAATACATATTCTAAGAAGCACAGATAAAGAGGAAGGACATTTCAAGGATGGAGAAAAGTCTGTGCAAAGACACAGAAAAACAGCTTAACTTAAAATAATGACCTGGTAAGACTATTTCAAGGCCTATCATCTGAAAGAAGGATTGAAGTTGTTCTCTTTGGTCCTAGAGAAGAGAAATAGGACAAAAAGATCAAATTAAGAGGGAGGAAATTTTGACTCCAAATAAGTAGAATAATTGGAACTCTCAAGAAATGAAATGGATTACTCTGGAAACTAGTGAGTTTTCCATCACTGGATGTTTATGGGCTTTTTTTTTTTTGGGGGGGGGGGGAGAGGTTGTTTATTTTTTATTTTTTTTTTTTTCCCCAGATACATAAAAAGATAATTTTTAACATTCATTTTTTCCACTTCTGATTTTTTGAGTGTCCTTCCTTGATTATCAGAGATTTCTTTTTATTATTGAACTTTTTTTATTTTCAAAACATATGCAAGGATAATTTTTCACTATTGATGAATGGTGCAAAACCTTGTATTGCAATTTCCCTTCCTTTTTCTACCTCCTCCCCTAGATGACAAGTAATCCACTATATGTTAAACATTGTAAAAAAAATATATATGTAAATCCTTATATAGGCATATATATTTGTACAAATATCTTGCTACCCACAAAAAATAAGATCAAAAAAGAAAGAAATTAAGAAAGAAAAGAAAATTCAGAAAAATAACAAAAGAAGTAAAAATGCTATGTTGTGATCCACACTCAGTTCCCAAATGGCTGGGATATAGATATAGATGGATATAGATGGCTCTCTTCATTATAAGATCATTGGAACTGGCCTAATCATCTCATTTTTTGAAAAGAGCCATTTCCATCAGAATTGATCATTGCATAATCTTGCTGTTGCCCTGTCTGCTCATTTCAATTAGCATCAGTTCATGTAAGTCTCACCAGACCTCTCTAAAATTATCCTCCGGTGCTTGTTTCTTACAGAACAATCATATTTCATAACATTAATATACCATAACTTATTCAGCCATTCTCCAACTGAGGGCAGCCACTCAGTTTCCAGTTTCTTGCCACTACAAAAAGGGCTGCCCCAAACATTTTTGCACATGTGGGTCCTTTTCCCTCCTTTAAGTTCTTTTTGGGATATAAGCCCAGTACAAACAAACTGGATCATAGGGTATGCAGTTTGAGAGCCCTTTGGGCATAGTTCCAAATTGCTCTCCAGAATGGTTGGATCAGTTCACAACTCTACCAACAATGTATTAGTGTCCCAGTTTTCCCACATCCCCTCCAACATTTACTTTTTTCTTTTCCTCTCATCTTAACCAATCTCTGAGAGGTGTATAGCATCAATGGACATTTTCAAGAGCAATCAAGATAACCATGTGCCATGGGATAATTAGTTGGCATATGACATTGGAGAATTTATATAAGGAGAAGAATTATTTTACCTGTCTGATACTAGTAGAATTATTTCAAAGGCAAGCCCCAAGGTCGTTTGTCTGTATATGCAACTCAAAAGTGCTATGAATCTTTTCTAGTGGGTAGTTCTTTCTTGGAAAAGCACAAGATCAGAGACTTTGAGGATTTGGACTTAAAATGGACTTTAGAAAACTACTTATCCAACCTTCTCATTTTACTCATACATAATAGTCATGGAATATATAGGTTGTTCAGTTGTTTTATACTTGTGTCTGATGCTCCATGACCCCATTTGGGATTTTCATGGTAGAGATACTGAAGTGGTTTATCATTTTCTTCTGCAGATCATTTTACAGATAAGGAAACTGAGGCAAACAGGATTAAGTGACTTGGTCAGGCCCACACAATTAGAAAGTCTCTTACACCAGAGACTGACCATGCAGGTTCAAGCACATAATTCTCACTAGTCCCTGCAATATAACAATGTCAATTATAGGATACAACCAAACCCTATTGTAGAATCATTAAATCTGTGCAAACACTGACTGGCTAATGGTAACTGGTTGGAAACTAAGTATCCCCTGTGATTTTTTTTTTCACTTTAGGTCATGTTTTCACCAAACTGGTAAATAATGTTATTAGATCAGATACACGCATACTTGAGCAGATTAGTGAAGGCAGTTTTCCTCTTCCTGAATTGAAATTGTTAAACTATTCCTCCAGGTGATGATTTCCACTTCCTTTATCAGTGATACAATGCAAAGAGCAATGAACCTGGAGTAAAGAGCAATCAACCAGGAAAACCTGGGTTGAAGGTCCAATTCTATCACATAGTGCCTGAACATCTTAGATAAATTAGTTATCTGCTCTGAAACTCAATTTCCTAGGAGATTTGTAACACTGTTTTGGAGATTGTAACATTTTCACTCCCTACCTCAAGGGGTGGGCTCTAAGGATCAAATGAGATAATTTGTATAAAACGTTCTGGCACTGAAAGCACAATATATTTCATTACTACAAATATTTCCAAACTGCTTAGGATGTGCCTAGAACAGTAATAGGTGGTGTGAAACATTTTAAGAAGTAAATTCAGATTCCCTGATTTGTATAAATTTATAATCTAGTTGGAGAAATAAAATAGACATGAGAAGTTGAAAAATTCAAGTGCCATTTTATTTAATACTTTTGAAAAGTCATTCAAATATGGAAATATTCTAGAAGAATTGCACATGTTTAACCTACCTGTACTGGATTGCTTGCTGTCTTGGGGAGGGAGGAAAGGGGGACAGAAAAAGAAAAATTTGGAACACAAGGTTTTGCAAAGATGAATGTTGCAAACTATATTTGCAGGTATTTGAAAAAATAAAATACTATTAAAATCAAAAAAGAAAAGAAAAGTCATTGCTGATCTTTACAGATTTTTTAATACATTATTCTCCCCCATGCACACAGAAGCCCGTTCATACTGGTTTTCCTGCTTTTCCTAATACTCCATTTCCCTTTACCATGATTGTACATCATGTTTTGACTACTTCTCTTCCATCTCTTGGACACCTTCTCAAGTGTCACTTTCCCCAGGAGAAGCTAGTTGGTTTAATAGATAGAACACTGGTTCTAGAGTCAGGAAGATCTGAGTTCAAATTTTAGCTTCAATTACTGCTGCATAGTAGGCAAACTATTTAACTGTTGTCTGCTTCAGTTTCCTTATTTGCAAAATGGTTATAATAATAGCACCTATCTCCCTGGGTAGTTAAAAGAATAAAATGATGTAATATTTGTAAAGCATAATGCTTAGCACATAGTAGGCACTTACAAATAGTTCTTTCTTTCTTTCCAGAAGGAAAAGAACCTATATGCAAATTCTTTTCCCCTAGACCAAATAGTTTTGTATTTATTTGTATACATGTTTTCTTTGATTGAGACCTTAAAATACTGGCAGGTTGGAACTGTTTTCACTTTTTTTCTTTGTATTCCCCAGCCATAAGAAACCTCTTTGTATAGTAGATAGAAAGCTGATCTCATAGCCAAAAATACTTTAGTTCAAGCTCTGCTTCTGACAGATACTGGCTACATGACTGAAAAAGTTTCAGGTTTCAGTCTTTAGTCCATTGTTGTCAAATATGCAGTTTGCAGTCCAAAACACTCGAAGGTGTGCCTGAAAGAAAGGGAAATTTAATTAGGAAATATTTAACAAAATTAAAAATATAAAACATTTATAGCATTAATATGTAATTTTCCTTTTTTGGAGACAATTAGGCTTAAGTGACTTGCCCAGGGTCAAATACTTAGTTTGAACTCAGATCCTCTTAACACTAGGGCCAATGCTCCATCCTCAGTACCACTTAGCTGTCACTTAATATATAATTTTCTAAGCCAATGTGTACCTACGAACTTTAATTACACATCTGGAATTATCCATGTAAAGGGAGACCAGAGAGACAATGCTCTCTTCAGAAGAAAATAAATCACTGCAAGACATGAGAAAGAAGAAGCTTTTGATTTGCTATTTCTTCAGGGAGAGAAAAGCCCATATGAAGAGCTAATATTCTTGGCTAAGGTCGCTACAAGACTATCTTCAACAAAACCAACAGAGTCAAAGGGTAAGCCTTTTATAAACCTTTGTCAAGCACATATTTGAGAGAATAGCAACACAGCAAATATATTCTTTTATGGTCTCCAAGATTTTCTGCTATATTCCCAGCTAATGAGTATACATGCATAGCTACTACTTTTAATTAACCAGAAGACAGAATTATTTGACCTATCTTCTGTTAGTGAAAACATTACAAATGCAAGGCTCAGGGTCAAGGTCCTTGGATTGCTAAAATGGAATATTTTGTCCCTCCAGCATGAATGACTAGTATAATGAAAAGGTTATAGGAATATTGAATCAGGCAACTTAGGATGGAATCCTAGCTCTCTCTGCTACTTAGTACCCAAATGTCCTTGAGAACGTTATTAACTCTCAGACTCCATTTCACATCAGCAAATAAGGAGGCTGAATTAGATGATCTCTAAGCTCTCTTCCTGCTACTTGTGTCTATTATCATGCCCATTTTTTGCATGAAATGTTCCTTCATTTCATTAGTTTTCTTGAAGATCTCTTGCATTCGATTCTGTTGTTTTCTTCTATTTCTTTGAATTGAATGAAAAAAAAAAACTTTTGAAGAAGGTGAAAAAGGAGAATGTAAAAGCTGGCTTGAAACTTAACATCAAAAAAGAAGAAAGAAAGAAAGAAAGAAAGAAAGAAAGAAAGAAAGAAAGAAAGAAAGAAAGAAAGAAAGAAAGAAAGAAAGAAAGAAAGAAAGAAAGAAAGAAAGAAAGAAAGAAAAGAAAGAAAGAAAGAAAAGAAAGAAAGAAGAAAGGAAGAAGGAAGGAAGGAAGGAAGGAAGGAAGGAAGGAAGGAGGAAGGAAGGAAGGAAGGAAGGAAGGAAGGAAGGAAGGAAGGAAGGAAGGAAGGAAGAAAAAATTAAAGTTAAGATCTTGGCAGGTGATCCCATTATTTCCCAGCAAATAGAGGGAGAAGAAATGGAAGCAGTATTGGATTTTATATTCTCAGGCTGAGATCATTGCAGACGATTATAGCCATGAAATTAAGAGACGCTTGTTGAAAGAAAAGCTGTGGCAAATCTGGACAGCATACTAAAAAGCAGAGACATCACCTTGCTGACAAGGTCCATATAGTCAATGCTATATTTTTTCCAGTAACAATGTATGTCTCTGGGAGCTGGATCCTAAGGAAAACCAAATGTTGCAGAATAGATGTTTTTAAATTGTGGTTCTGTGGAAGACTTTTGAGAGTTCCTTGGATAGCAAGGAGATCAAATCAATCAGTACTTTTAAAAATTAGTTCAGGTTAGGTTATTCACTGAAAGACCAAATTCTGAAGCTGAAGCTTAAATACTTTGGCCACATAAAAAGAGGATTCATTGGAAAAGGCCATATGTTAGGAAAGATCAAAGGCAAAAGGAAGAAAGGGATGGCAGAAAATGAGATGGACAGATAGTGTGTCATGGAAACAATGAACATGAAGTTGGGTAAACTTTAAGAGATACTGGTTCAGGGGTCACAAAGAGTCAATATGACTGAATAACTGGACAACAAAATCTTTTCCAGTTTTAAATCAAGTAATCCATCTCCACATCAACATGTCTAAAAGTAAACTCACTGTCCTCACTCTTTCTTTCCCACCACATACTCTGAGAGTGAGTTATGCTGACCTCTTTGCTGTTCCTCAAACATTCCCAACTCTAGGGATTTTCACCAGCTATCCCCCTTGGCTGGAAAGCTCTCTTTGCCTCATCTTTGCCTCCATGATGTCCTGGTATGTTTCCATCCCCAACCACAACTCTACCTTCTACAAAAAGTACCTCATCCACCTTAATGTCTTCCCTCTATTGAGTACCTCCAATTTATCTTGTGGAGAGACTGGTTGTACTTAGTTATTTTTATTCATCTCCTCCATGAGATTTTAGGGTACTTGAAGATAGGGTCTGTTTTTTGCCTTTCTTTGTATATCTAGCACTTTAGCACAATGTCTGGCATACAGTAGGTGCTTAATAAATGCCTGACAATTGGCTGACAAAATGTTTTATACCTAGAGTTGGATGAAAAATACCTAAACTTGTAGCATCATTCTGTTATTTATAATTAATATTCACAGCTGTGGTGCCTTCCCCACCATCACCACTTTTTCTAACAGCATAGAATACTAAAGTGAAAGGAAAATAATTTTAGAATAAATTTCTAAGTGCTGCTGAAGACAAGTTATGATCCTAGGAAACCTAGACACCAAAAGTAAAAATGATTTCCCCCTCAATATATGGTCTCAATAAATGTTTCTTCCAAAAATAGCCCAACATTTTATTCCAGCACAACCTTACAAGTTTGGAATGAGGAAGAACTCATTTAAGAGCAGTTGAAAAATTGTAAACAATAGTTAAGCACTCTTCATTTTACTCCCAAGGTACCTTACTACTTTTCTACTTTTTTTTTCTAAGCCTTTACATCACCAGGAACAAGAAGAACAAGATTTATTAAGCAGGGGCAATTAGTTGAGTCCTGGACCTGGAATCAGGAATATCTGAATTCAAATCCTGCCTTATTATATATACTTAGTAACCATAGCAATTCACAAGTCATTTAACTTTCCTGTGCCTAGTCTTTTTCATCTATAATATGGAAGTGATAATAATAGCACTTACTTCACAGAGTTGTGAAAATGAAATAATATTTAAAAGACCTAATCATGCAGTATAAATGCTAGTTATTATTTGTATATTATGTATGTTATATATATATAGAGAGAGAGAGAGATGTTGTTCATAAAGGCACTTATTGAAAGTTTATAGACTGATTAATAAACTGATTGAATTACCCCCAAAGTCTGAAAAAAATTAGGGAAAAGCACAAAAAGTGAAGAGAATGGTGACCTAGTAAACAAGCCATCTGGATAGAATTTATTGCAGATATTCCCAAGTCAAAAAATTTCTGTTATCAAGGAGCAAAAAATCTCTTCAGTTTTGTTAGATACATATAAAGTGCTAAGCTGACATTTCTCAATATTGACACACTAAACACCCACATGCCACCAATTGTAGCTTCATAAGCCTCAGGAGGGAAAAAATATGAGTCAAAAGCAGTTTTGCTTTGTTTTTTCTTTTGAAAAATTATTCAATGTTTCTTTTTGTTTTTTAAAACAAATTTTTATTGATGGGGGGGGATTAAATCACATTTCCTCCCATGTCCTTTGCCCTTCTTCTCATAGAGCACCATCCCACATAACAAATTGTATTTTTAAACACAAAATCATAAAAAAAAATTTATAAAAAGGGAAAGAATTGACACACCTGATCAATAAAGTGAAAAAAAATCTGAAAACGTATACACACATGAAAACATGTACAAAGCCTATAAACCTCACACCTCCAAGAAGTGGTGAGTTGAGAGTATCCTGTCCTATTTCTTCTTTTGAGGCAGGTTTGATGTTTATCATTTTGCTGTCTTCATTTTTGACTTTTTGATTTTGTGTGTGTATGGTTGTTCTTTCCATTTACATTGTTGTAATCATTAAGTATATGCATTATGTATTTTCTTTGCTCTGTTTTACCAAGTATTTCTTTCAAAAGGAGTTCACAGATGATTTAGTAATACAAAAAAAAGGGACTTCAAATTGATGGACTACCATTTTCAAGAAACAATTATATTTACTCAAAGAAACTAAAGGAAAAATAGAAATTTTTCTTTTTCTTCATTTCTGAACAAAAGACATTTTTTCCTTCTAAGTAAATTTGTTTAATAATAACAATAATATTGCATCAACGTCCAGGAGGACCATACCTAAAGTTCTACACAAGGCCCAGTTTTGATTTGTTGTTGCTATCACAGCGGGTTAAGTCATATCAATAGCTCTGCGTCCTGAGTCAGACTACTAACCTATAGAATATCCTGCAAGAGAAGTACTTAAAGGGCAGCTAAGTGACATAATGCTCTGAAATCAGATATTTCCTAGTTGTGTGACCCTGAACAAGTCATTTAATCCTAATTGGAGAGAGAGACAGAGACAAAGATAGAAGGGAGGGAGGGACAGGAAGAAGAGGGGGAGGAAAGGGAGAGAGGCAAGAAAAGTAATATGAAAGATGTCTTTAGAGATGTGTGATTGATGGAAAAGCAGTTAAACCAATCAATCAGTTGACAAGGAGAGATGAGATTCTGTGTTAGTACTCCCTACTAGCAGTGTAATATCATGAGCTCTGGAAAGCAGAATGCAGGGACTTTCCTCCAAAAACCCTGTGGAGGATTTCTGGGAGAGTATATTTGATATCTCTAAGAGACTTAGGGGACTTGAACATGTTTCTTTCTGATCTATACACTAAGCCATTAAAAACCACCCAAAGAACTCGGTATTATTTCCTGAGTTTGCTCTCC
The DNA here is from genome assembly GCF_016432865.1 of Antechinus flavipes. Classification (NCBI taxonomy): domain Eukaryota; kingdom Metazoa; phylum Chordata; class Mammalia; order Dasyuromorphia; family Dasyuridae; genus Antechinus; species Antechinus flavipes. The sequence continues at coordinate 300,874,660 of NC_067399.1, read as the reverse complement.
CCATTCAGTGGCTGTGTTTTAAGTCTATAGTTGCTACCTCCCTGGTGGCTGAGGAATCAGCCTTCCTTTCTAGGAGTTTGCAGATAAGATTTTTCTGAGACAGTTAGGCCTTTAATGCTGATATTGCATCTGTAGGAGATTTTTGCCCTGTCTCTCTTAGAAGATGTTAGTTTCAAATATAAAAATTTCCATACATACAGTAAAACATGTTTAAGCATTTAATAGAGAAATAACAAAGACTAATTCAAAAGGTCACTAAATTGGATATACCCTTTGACCTAGTGATATCACTGCTATGCCTATCCCCCAGAGATCAAAAAAAAAGGAAAGGAATCATTTATATGCAGTTCATTTTTGTGGTGCCAAATAACTGGAAACTAAAGATTGTACATCAATTGGGAGAATGATTTTAAAAATCTTGGTATATGAATGTAATAGAGCATTATTGTACCACAGAAATTATGAAAGAAATTATTTCAAAGAAATTTGGCGAGACTTGTATAAATTGATACACAGTAAGGAAAACAATCCATACAATAATAATAATGTAATGACAAAAATCTTTGAAAAACTTAAGAATTCTGATTGATGCAATGATCAAGCATGATTGGTTGACAGAGAGCTAGCAATGCAACATGCTTCCCATCTCCTGACAGAGAGGTGAAAGACTAGAAATACAAACACATACAAGGTTTCAAAATTTTAAGTTATTAAATCTTAAACCTGCACCAAGATTTTTGGGACAACCTATATTTTTAGACAATGATTAGACAAGAATTGTGTAGACATAAACAATGAAGAAATTTGTTTTCTGTGCCATGCATGTTTAGTATAACAGATGATTTTCTAATAGGGTGGGCAAGAAAAATATTTGCTAATTTAAAAAATATTTTTCCAAAATAAATGTGTTAATAATAGAATGATCAAATGTCAGGCAGTAGAGGTCCTTGGGATTGTGTTTTAATAATTAAAATAGAATGATGATTATTATTAACTTGTAAAGAGACGTTCCTAAAAGCATTCAAAACAACTTTTTCTCATACATAAGTTAAATAGGCACCATATCTTTTTTTTTTCATTATTAGGTTGTTGGTTTTAATCATATATAAAACAAAAGAACATTTCAAGCCAACTACTATCTGAATTTTTGCAAAGAATTACAAAAAATTATTGCAAATTTTGTATTAAGTATGAATTAATGGATTCTTGCTATGATGTGAGACATATATATTTCATAATATCTGAGGAAAAATAAAATATTATTTTCTGAAATTGAAATAGAAAAGGCAATATAGTTGTTCTATAGTGGAATAATGAGATGACAGTTAATTCAGTAGATAAGTCTACTTGTTTCTCCATCCTTACAGAGACTAGTTTTCATTGGGTTATATAAGGAAATAAGTAAATTGTAGCATTTGCTAAAATGACAGTCATAAATCTGTTGTTGCCAAGTCAGCACATACAAAGAAAACATCACTTCTGGAATCAAAAATCTTGTGTTCAAATTCCCCTTCTGTCACTTAATCTCTCTGAAACTATGGCCAACTCTGGTTTATTGTTCAGTCGTAGCTGACTCTTCGTGACCCATTGACCATACTGTCCATTCTGGGCGAAGTCACTAACTAAGTAGTTTGTCCTTTTCTTCTCCAGTACATTAAAACAAACAGACATTAAATGACTTGGCCAAGATTATACAGCTAGTAAGTGTCTGAGGTCAAATTTGAAGTCAGAGCTATCCTGACTTGAAGCCCAGGTACTCTATCAAATGTACTGCATGGTTTACTCATCTGTAAAATGAGGGATTGAGATGCTATACTTCCTCAGATCTCTTCCAGTTCTAAATTTATGAGCCTCTTAGGAAGAAAGGTGCTGAGAACAAAACCCAGGAGCAATTTCTAATGAGCAACTGAATTATGGTCTTCAAACTACCACAATCTTCAAGCCAACTTTGAAATCAGAAAAACATGCCTTTTAATCCTGCTTCTGATTCAAAATACTGTATGACTCTAACCAAGTTGCTCAACCACTTTGTCACCCTCGCAAATTTTTAAAAATTTAAGTTATAGGCAAATTGCCTGACTATATCAGTGGAAGGATTTTCCATGCCGGGAATTTCCATCATGAATGAAATCACAAATGGAGACCATAAAAACTCTGGAAAGAAAGAATTACCTTGTGAGGAAAAAAACTTATATGACATAGAGGTCAATAATGTATTACATTACAGAATTAATTACAACTGCTTCCAGACTGCTGAATCTTTCAGGGCAGATTTCTTAGAGGAAGAATATTTTTATGAGAAATGATTTGAAGAAGAAAGTGATGTGACAAGTGAATAGACTAATTATAAGTATGAGACCACATGGAAGAGTGGATAAATATAGGACTGAGAGGAGGAAATGAAAGATAAAAGATGTGGTTGATTTAAACAGGAGAATAAATAGAATGTAAGTTAAAAAGGGAGGTTAGGAAGGGAATGAGCATTTATTATAATGGCAGCTAGGTGACACAGCAGGTAAAGCACCTGGAGTCAGAGAGACCTGAATTCAAATTTAACCTCAGACACTTACTGTGTGATCCTGGAATAAATTATTTGATTTCTCTTTGTTTCAGTTTTCTCATCTATAAAATAGGGACAATAATAGCACCTATCTCCCAAGGTTGTTGTAAATATCCAAAAACATAATAATTGTTCATTATTGGCCTAGAACACTGGAAGATTAAGTGAGATGCTTGGTGCCATACAGTCAATATGTGTCCAAAATAGTTTTTGAGTTCAGTTCAGTTCCAAGACCAACTTTTTCTTCATCCCACTTGCCATTTCTTTTGGTCCAGTTATCAATGAACTGAATTTTGGAAAGTGATACAAACTTTTATTTCTATTTTACCCTCAGAAAAATTGAGGCACAATTTCCAAAATTCAATTCACTGATGATTGGACCAATAAGAAAGGCAACTTGAAAAACACAAATCAAAAGCTTTGGGGTTTCTGTATTGTTCGTTTTTTTTTTTTTTTTTAACATTTTTTACATTACTGACATCCCAGAGGCTCATAGTATATAAAATACTGTTTTGAATTTTAAGATGATTATCTCTTATGTTTTAATACAATAGTGTGATGACCCTGTTTTTAAAATCAGCCAGAGTCAGGAATTCAAGTTAAGGGAAAAATCTTCAGTCTTTATTCTTTTTGAGGTGAAGGGGGATTGCGATAGCAATATGGGCAGCTACGACAGGAAGCCAGCCAGCAGAGGTGAAGGGGAATTGTAGGTGAAAGGGGGGGTCGCGATAGCAATGCAAGCAGCTGTGTCAAGAAACCAGCCAGCAGTCTCTCTTTCTGCTTCCCTTTCCACTCCCCTGCCTCCATTCACCAAAATCATCATTTCCTATACAACACATCAGAACTTGCACAAAGAGTGGGCGGGGGCCATTCTTTCTCCAAGCTTATATATTAATAGAGTATGGTCCAATTACTATTTAGCCTCACGTGCTTGGGACCTCAGTGCATCAATTCAAGCCTCAGCCCATTACACAATAGTATTTTATACGGTAACATTAAATAGCATAGAATTGACACAGCTAAAGTTGCTGAATGTATTTTTAAAGAAAGGAAGGAAGGATTTATTAAATGTCTACTTATTTGCCAGGCATTGTATTAAACAAAATGCTTTACAAATATTATACTATTTGATCCTCACAACAAACAACTATCCTAGGAAATAGGTGCTATTATCATGCCTATTTTATTGTTAAAGAAACTGAGACACAGAGTTTAAGTGACTTGCACAGAATCACACAGCTAGGAAGAATACAAGTTTGGACTTGAACTCAGGACTTTCCAATTCCAGGTTCAACAATTCCTTGCTCTGTCTAGCTCTCTCCCCGCTCTTCAAATGATTGACTATATTCCTCCAATCCAAAGAAAATATATGACAATAAGATATCATTGGTTCCTCTCCACTCCCCCTCCCCCTCCACCCCTCTCACCCCCCCACTCCTGCCAAAAAAAGAAAAAGAGGAAGAGAAAGATTATTTAATCCATAAAATCCTGAATGGGTAGATCTATTAGAAAAAGATTCACATAATTGTGATGAGAAATAAATAAAGGATAGAAAAAGAAATCATCTGGCAGTCTCACTGATCAAGAAAACCAAGATGGACTACATCCTTTTTTTTTCCTAAAGAGAAGAAAAGCACTCAACCGGTAGAATAAATCTAATATGATTACAATTTCTACACTGGTTTAGTGCTAACTCTAGGCCAGAAAATATCTATCCAATAAAGTTCTAGATAGAGAAAGATTCAACCTCCTGTCCTTAGTGTTCATTCGAATCTGACTCTTCATGGTCCCATTTGGTGTTTTCTTGGCAAAGATACAGAATGGTTTGCCATTTTACAACTCATTTTATAGATGAGCAACTGAGGCAATAGGGTTTGTCTTGTCCAGGGTCACACAGCTATTGGGCCCAGAGCTCTGTCTACTGTGAAGCTATTATTAATATTCCTTTCTTCAACAGGTTATCTCACCTTCTCAGCCTTTTAAGGCCAACACTCTTATCTACTGTGTTCCCAAGCTGCTCACAATAGTAGATGTTCTTAATATTGCTACAGATGGTTATTCTTTTTCAGGGTTTTCCTAGCATATAAAATTTTATTTTTTTATTAAAGCTTTTAATTGTCAAAACATATACACGGACAATTTTTTTACCATTGACCCTTTCTAAACCTTGTGTTCCAAATTTTCTCCTCCTTTCCCCACCATCTCCTCTAGATGTATACCAATATAGATATACATATTTACATAATTATCTTGCTGCACAAAAAAAAAAAAATCAGATCAAAAAAGGAAAAAAAATGAGAAAAAAATGCAAGTAAACAACAAAAAAAAAAAGAGTGAGAATGTTATGTTGTGATCCACACTCAGTTCCCACACTTCTCTCTCTGGGTGCAAATAGTTGTCTTCATCACAAGATCACTGGAACTGGCCTCAATCAGGATAGGAAATTGTAAACCTTAGCATAACCTGCACCTTCATGGCAGGTGGTATTTGATAAGATTTGGACAGTTCCTCCAACTGAAGATTAATGATTCTATAAAAAGTTTGGAACTTCCTGTTCCTCACCCCCTACACACACACACACACACACACACACACACACACACACACACACACACAGTTCAGCTCCCATCAACACTGATCAAAAAAACACACTTTTCTACTTACCATGGACATCACAGTTGAAAGAATCATTTGGCAAAGAAAATGCCTGAGAGAAAAGCACCTTCTACTGTTCTTTGATGTCAGAAGATTTATTGTGCTGAGGTGAATGCTTGAAAAATTTTGATGTATTTATGGCTCCATTCTTTTGTATTATGTCTTCAAAGAATATGATGACCAAATGTCACTAGGTCTCCTCAAAAAAAAAAAAAAATGTCCCAATAAATATATAAATAACCTGACATTTGCTTGATGTTTATTGACTTCCTAGAGTTTCATGGTATATGAAATATACTCTCTTAAATTTTAAATAGTATCTACATAAATTTGTGTTGTTTATATTTGTGCTAGATATTAGTTATTTTTAAAAGACTTTATACATATTTCCTAAATCTAATAAATTTAGGACAAATTGGCAGTCAAAAAATGGATAATTGGCATTGATGAACTTTACAGATGGCAAGAGACAGGTCTGTCAAAAAAAATCAGTCCTTAGGTTCCATGCTGAGATGTATGAAGAACAAATATTGCCAAAATTTTGTTTCATGAAAACCCAATAGGGTTGAATTTAATATAAAGTAAGCAATGTTTCTTAAAAACAGTCTAAGAGTATACTAGTAGGTATCAACTCAGAACACACAGGATGCAAGTGTTTTCCCATGAAACTACCTGTTTCAATATATTATGCCAAATCTTTATGGAAATATATCAGGTGATACTTACTGATTTATCAGGTGATTTGTTGGTATTTATAATTTGTTTATTTTTTCTGTCTTCTAAAATATGATTTCATATCTCAGGAAGACAGGACTTTGGTTCAAAAGCCCATGGTTTTCATTAAAGAGCTTAGCAAATCTCATTTGTAATTGTAACTAGGTTGCCAAAGAATGAATTAAAAAGCATTTGCAGTTATCCCTTCCATATCAAGACTTTTCCCATTGAGGTTTTGATACATCATGAGTTGGCATTAGAAATTAAATAGGAGTTTTATGGGAATTTTGCAGAAACTGTAGATGAAATGCAAAGGCCAGCAGATGACACAGAAAAGGTTTAGAAATTCAGAAATGCATAATAGCAATATATTTTACCTTTAAACACTATAACAATTCAGACTTCTTCTCTGGTATAGAGGCCCAAAATTTTATGCATATTTTTCAGATTTCAGGGGCACCATAATCCTAATCTTCATGATATAGAAGATTATAGTATTTTGTTCCACAATACTATGCTAGTGTTAGAGATACAAATACAAAAAAGAAAGTTATCTCCTGCCCTCAAGGAAAGTGTTTTCTATTAGGAGAAGATAAAACAAATAGGGGGCTATTGTCTAGGGAGGAGTGTTTGGGTTTGGGAAGTCACAGTTTGGTTGAATTAAGAGGCCCATGTTATAAATATGGCCTAGGATTAACAAAATTTTGGACAGAGTTAGAGGGCTGGATTAAAAAGTGGAGACCAGAATTCAGAAGAAGGGCTATAGTGCCTTTAACAAAGGTAAGTGTCCCTATAAAACAATGGCTTCATAAAATGATCACAACCTGACCCTGTGTTGTAAATGCTTATCCCTAAAAGGCTGTATTAGATTAAAATGCCATGGGGACAATACTGATGTAATATTTCAGAATCATAAATGTGGGAGGAGGGATTTGAAAGTTGGATAATGGCAAGTGTGGAATAACTCAATAAAAGTCTTGCTCAAACACAGACTTGGTGCTATTTGATTTATCACTTTAATAAAATACTGTAAAGGCCACGTTTGAATAGAAGGCAGTATTTTATTTATCTAATTTGTTCTGATACAAAATTTTGTTGGGTGTTTTTAAAAAACAGTCTTGTGTTCATGACAGTGCAGTTGAAGAAGGTTGAAGTAGGTGGTCCATTAACTGCTGCAAGAAAGTAGAAAATTAAAGCATAGTGTAAGCAGAGATAAAGGGTTGTCTCTGAAAGTCCAATGGATGCACTACCTTTGAAAATGAATTTTGTAATTTCACACCTATACTATGATTTCTAGAACACATTATTTTGTTCTCAGGATATTTTCTTCCATCCCTTATATATGCAGCATCAAGGATGCTTTTATTTACCGTTATGTGAATTTAAAGGATGCTGAGTAAATTCCTCAAAGCTATTCTGAGTTTATACTTTGGTAACTCTTTGGTAACATTACCTGTTATATAGGAGTGCAATTCTTCAAAGGTGGGTGAGTCATAGGATCATAGAATCATAGATTTCGAGCTAATAACTATTAATATTTATATAGCACCCCTGTGTGCTAGTCTGGGCAGCTTAGGTGGCACAGTGAGTAGAGTACTAAGTCTGAAGTCAGAAACACATCTTCTTTCTGAGTTCAAACCCAGTCTAAGAAATTTAGCAGCTATTTGATTTGGGGCAAGTAATTTAAGTTTATCTGCCTCAGTTTCCTCAACTATAAAATGAGCTGGAGAAGGAAATAATAAACTACTCCAGTAATTTTGCCAAAAAACACTACTGAATAACAACTCTTCTCTTTCAGATTGTTTCTATTTTACTCACATCTCAAATTTCACCTTCTTTACCATAGCAAAGGACTATTCACTGTGATACTGTGAATAGAGCAATGAATTTGGAAACACAAGATCTGAGTTCAAACCACAGCTCTGAAATTTATGTAACTTTAGGTAAGTCACTTAACCTCTCTAAACCTCAACTTTCTCATCTATACAATGAAGAGGTCAGATCAAATCACTTCTAAGATCTATTATTTAATGATTCTGTGACTCCTTTATCCACCTACTTTCTAGATGATTATGAGAATCAGATGAAATATTTGTAAAGCATTTGGCATAGTATCTGGGCACATTGTAGATACTGTATAAATGCTAGCTATTAAACCTATTACATCTATTATTATCATTATTAAATGATGCATAATGTTTTGTGTGATATGCACACACACACACACACACACACACACACACACACACACATGCCTCTTTTCCCCAATTACAGAGTACAGGCTAATCCCATTGATAACCCCCCTTCAGTCTGCATTTCAACTGTTGAGACTCCTAGGAAAAAAGTATATTAAGACCTTTATGTCTTAATATGAATGAGTTCTTAGTTCAGTTTTCTAAAGGAAAGAAGAATAACATGAGAACACCAGAACCCTAGGAGAAGAAGATTTATTTTGATAGGAGCAGAGAAAGTAAAAGCCAGGATTGTAAAGACAATCTTTATATGCTATGTCATTTCACATTGGGCTATCCTAGTGAATGTTTTTATAAGAAAGCTGGGTATCTAGGAGTTATCAAACATGGATACTAATAAATCAATGCACTGCAAGGATGATTTTTGGTAATTCAGAATGGAAAGAAATTCAAGCTACTCTTTGGAGCTTTCTAATTATTATGGGACACCATTATAAATAAAGAAAAGGGAGGTTAAGATTATAGCAATGATGGTGGTCGTGATAATGATGATGATGGTGATGTGTTCATGTACATTTGATTTCTCAGAGAGAAATTTGGGATCATTAAATTCACAACATTGATTCTACAACTTCCAAAGGTAATTTTTCGTGCCTTTTTCCTCCAGATCAATTTTGAGTCCGTTGTATTGTTGATCCAAGATAGAGAGGACAAATCCTTTGTATTACCTTTCCTTCCTATCAAAATTTAATCCAGTGGTCTCCAAAACTTTTTGATTGCATGCCTCAACAGCAAAGAAAAAATTTGATCCCATTCAGTCCATAATCATATGCATATATTAAATGCTTCTGTGCCAATTTGATGCTGTCCTACAGATACAAATACAAACTGTTCCTTCCCTAAAGGAGCTTATATTTTAGAGTGGAAAAACAACATCAAAAAAGGAACAGAAGAATAATAGGAAGAGAGGGAAAGAAGCTATATGTTTCAACTTGGTGCTCAAGTCCAAAGTGTCAGAAGCACAGCCAGGGGAGGGTAGTGAAGCATTTACTTAGTAAAAAGTAAATATAGCAGAAGGGGCTTTTGAAATAATTTGAACTGATGTAAATAGAAATTTGCTTTTTAAGAGAGAAAGAGACAGAGAAAGAGAAGCGGAAACAACAAGAATGAATGAGGATGATTTCTGGAGTTCCTCAAAATTCTAGCATTCCATGTAGATTCAGTACTATAATTATACAGCAATTCCCACTATTTCCTTGGTACTTATTTATACGCCTAAGAGAGAGGATCACTGAATATTCACTTTAAGCAAATAGAAGAGTAAGGAAGAAGATAAGCATTTATGAAGCCCCTCATATATACCAGGCATTGAGTTAAGTGGTACTTTACAAATATTATTTCATTTAATCTTCACAGCAATTCTTTCAATAAGTATCATTATCATTCCCATTTTTACAGGTTAGGAAACTGAGGCAGACAGAAGTTAAGTGATTTATCTAGGATCATTTAGCTAGTTAGTGCCTGGGGCCAAATTTGAACTGGACTCTTCCCTGACTCTAGGTCTAACACTCTATTCACTGAGCTACCCAGCTGCCTTTATAGAGTCCTATAGAAGAGTTTACCCTAAACTATTCAATCATCCCTTAAACTGTTTTTTTTTTCCTTTCATAGACATGGCTATTTTAAGAAAAAAGAATTTTAATATGGGTGTGTAAGTCAGTGGTCCTTAATGGCCATCTTAATATCAATTAATTATGATAGTTACTGATATGGTAATTTAAGACAATTTGCCTTTTTTATAATAATGATATCTTACAACAATTTAAAGTTTCAAATATTTCAAAACATTCTCATTTGAGCTTTGTGACTGAATAAAAAAAAAGCATTTATTAAGTATTTATTAAATCTCAGGCACTGTGATAAGCACCAATCATGCAAACCAAGCAGCTATGTTAGTCTCTGACTAAAGGAACTCACATTCTGTTGGGAAAGGCCAATACTTGCAAGAAATCTAGTCTTGGAAAGGGGCAAAAGCGGCAGTGTAATGTGGAAGTCACTCAAACAGAGCCCAGGATCCCCAAGACTCTTCACTCTGAGAAGTCAAGGAATAGATATTTTATAAAGACTATGAGGACTGAAATGTGATTTGTCTAAGTAAGAAAAACTGTAATGTAACTCAGATTTTCTGACTCCCAATTCCATGATCTTCCCCTCTACTATTTTTCTTTGATACTATTCTTTATAGTCCTGGTTTAAGCCCATTTCATGTTATTGGGGGGGGAGGGGAAGGATGCCCTAAATCTTCAAAAATTTAATTCCTCTTTTCCTCTCCCTCAATCAAAAAGATTACAATTCCCCATATATGAAGCCTCATCACCTACTCTTTTATGGGAGGCTTTATCCCAACAAGTAACTCTCCTTATCTCCTAAGAAGCAGGTACCTCTCTCAAGTAAATTCCTTCACTATATAAACTATAAAGTTCTCTTAAAGATTGAAGCTGCAGAAATAGCAAATGCTCTACCACGCTGCCAAGTCTGTAAGAATTAGAAATCATATCCTTGGTGTTATCTTTGCTTATTGAGGCTCTCCCTCATAATTCACTGACTTAAAAGATGTCTGTAAATAAACAGTTCTTCAAAGGAGCCAAAAGAGGCCCTAGGACCTCACAGCTTTGCAATTCTGCATTCCTCGTTTACCCAGCTGTCTTACACCTGGGGGGTACCCTCAAATCACTGTACGGAAAATAGGAAAAAACCCATAGGATTTGGATATCATTCCAACCTATCTCTGCTTAAAGGAATTGGTTTTGGCCTATTCCTTGTATATGCAGAACCTGGAAGGAGAATATAATCATTGGGCAAAATCTTTAGTAGTTTAAAGTGCCACAAACTGTAGATGAAAGCAAGTGATGGGCTGGAATGGGATGAAGGGAGGAAAGACTACAGCAAAGGAACGCATACTATCAGAGAAGACGACAGCACTGTCTAATCAAAAAACAATTCAGTGGATTTCATTGAGGTTCCACATTAAAGAAAAATAAGCAAAGAATTAATATTAGGGATTTGTCGAGCCCTTTTAAGCTTGTCTGAGTCTTTGTGACTGCATTTAGAATGGTTTGACATATCCTTCTCCAGCTCATTTTGTAGATGAGAAACCAAGGCAAACAGTATTAAATGACTAGCCCAGAGTCACACAGTTAAGTAAGTATCTGAGCTTAGATTTGAAGTCAGGTCCCCCCTCACTGCAAGACCCATACTCTATCCACTCCACTACCTAGTTGCCCTGAATACAGTGCTCATCTACAAGAAACTCATATTCTAATAAGAAAGTAAATATAAATATAGTCATATATATATATAAGATATACACATGTGTACTTTTATATACATGCATGTGTACATAAATTGAGACATATGCACACATGTGCATATAATATATATGAAAAGTATGTACATTTATGAATTATACACATATGTATATTATGTATATCGTATATGCAATATGTGTGTGTATTTTTATATACTCATTGAGAATGCTTTTTTTTTCTCTTTCTGCAGAAATTCAAGGGAAAAGTCAATCAGAATCATTTAGCACAATGTCTCAAGGTATACAAAATTTCCAAATAAAGGTGTCTCCTTTTAGAATAGAAAGTTGGATGTTGTTACTTAATAGTTTTTGGTTGTGTCCTACTCTTTGTGAACCTATTTGGGGTTTTCTTGGCAAAGGAACTTTAGTGGTTTGCCATGTCCTTCTCCAGCTCATTTTTAGAGATAAGGAAACTGAAGCAAGTTAAGTACTTGCTTAAGAAACAAGTCAGTTAAGTGACTTGGCCAGCATCACATAGTAAATGTCTGAGACCAGATTTTAATGCAAGAAGATTAGTCTTCCTGACTTCAACCTAAGCCACTATACCACCTGCCCAACCTAACTGTCCACTCTTATTTGACTCAGTTCCTCTCTGTTTTCATTTCTTTTTTTTTACTAAGAAATAATAGAATTCTTGCACTTTAAAAAACAGAAGGCATTTTATATATTCGAACTCTGCATGAACAATGAATCCTTCTACATTTCCAGCAAATCAACCAACCTTTGTTTGAAACCACCATGATGGGGTGCTTCCTTTTTGACATTAGCATCCTTTACCTCATGAGACAGCCCGTTCTTATTAAGTATACCTCTAATTTTTAAAAAATTTCTCCCTTTTATAAAATTGAAATCTGCTTCTTTATAACTTTTCTCCATTGATTCTAACTCTCCCCTCTGAGGCCAAGTAAAATAAATCTAATACTTCTTCTAAAAGATCCTCTTTCGAACTGTTCAGTTCTGCAAACATATATTGTATCTAGGATATACTGCAACATATCCAACATATAAAGGACTGCTTGCCATCTAGGGGAGGGGGCGGAGGGAGGGAGGGAGGGAAAAAAAAATCGGAACAGAAACGAGTGTCAATATAAAGTAATTATTAAATAAAAATTAAATTAAAAAAAAATAAAAATAAAAATAAAAGATCCTCTTTCAAATCATCAATGATAGTAACCATGCCTTTTCTACGGTGTCTTTTCTCCAAGTGCAAATTCTCAATTCTTCTGATAAATGTTCATGTGTCATGATTTTAAGTCCCCCCAACATTATGGCCCATTCTCTCCTTTGAAAATGCTGCAGCTAATCAATGCCCTAACTTATATGAAGTGCCCAGAAGTTTAAAGTAGTGTTGGTTGGGGTTCTTTGTACGTGAAGAGAACCAAAATAACCTCACAATATCAGTCAGGGTACAGTGTGGGTCTGCCTGGCTGATCAGACCAATACAAGTTCAGAGGGCTCTATCACAGGTCAAGCACAAATAGTCCAAAAGAGCATCTGGAGTGGAGATATCTAAATTTTCACATCTCATGTTTCTTTTGAACTATTGCAATTCTGCTTTGCTCATAGAGCATAGCACCTTTTTTGATGAGGACATGTGATATTGATCTCCAATGTCTCCCCCATCTCCCAATCAATTCCAAAGTTCTTCAAAGAGACCTTGCCTTGGACAACTAGGTGAATAGAGTCCTGAGCTTGGAATTAGGAAGGAATTAGAAAGACTCAACTTCATAAATTCAAATCCAGCCTCAGATAAACTGTGAGACCCTAGGCAACTCACTTAACCCTGTTTGTCTCAGTTTCCTCAGATGTAAATGAAATCTGTAAAATAAGCTGGAGGGGCATATTTCAAACCACTCTGTTGATTTTGCCAAGAAAACCCCTAATGAGGGCATAAAAAGTCAGACACAATATGGCACTTTTTTTAAAATGTAGTGTGGACAAAAACTTGAATTTGAAATCAGAGGACTTGTTTTCAAATCCTATCTCTATCACCTAATATTTGTGCAACCTTGAATAAATCACAACCTTCTGGGGTCTCAATTTTCTCATCTGTAAAATGAAGTTTATAAATTAGATTGAAGGTGTCAAATATGACTGTCTGTATTGCTCTCAAATACAACCCAAAATCGATTAAAATTTAATTGTGAATCATTTAACCAAAAAAAAGAACATAGATGATATTAACATGTAATGATTTCTAAGTCAATTTATAGCTCATGATATTCAAAGCTTACTCTTTTGACTTTCAATTTAAAAGGTGCAAATTGCTTAATTTTCAGACTATACAATTAAAAAAAACTTATTGGGTTTATAATGATACATAAAGACAAACTAGATTCTATCTTTTTCCCTACTTGTCACTCTTTACCTTCACGCATGCAAATCAGGCAAATATTTTCATATACAAAACTCCCCTCCCTCTAACCAAAATTGAAAGTAAGCATTCCAAAAAGAAGATTTCGAGGAATTATCTGGTGAATTGTGGATCCTGAATATAGAACCCTGAGCTGGCCTAAATTAACCAGATTGCTTGTCCCTGTGTCTTGACTGGATATATCCTAAAGCTGACAGATGGTATCAATAGTTAGTTGATAGCAATGGTAGTAGTCTTGGGACCTAATGGGCAGGCCTGGCCTCACTCATGATAATCCTGGGATTGGGAAAGGGGCCAAGACTGTTTGTCTTACTTTCATTTCTTTTGCTCTTTTCTACTGATCCCAGTTATATCTGGAAAATTTTTTCTCAGATGATCAAATAAAAAATAGCACTTAAAATCCTTCTCTTATACCTTACAAAAGAAAATATATATATTCAATACATATATTGTATGATATGTATGTGTGTGTGGAAAGGCTTAACACATAAGGACCCAATGATTGCCTGATGGAGCTAAAATTGGAGAGGTTGGTCACTAGAAGGCTAATTGGCTACCAGGTGAAGCCAAAGTCAACAAGAATTTATTAATTGATTTTTATGTGCCAGGCAGGAGATAATTTTTTTTAATCATACACTTTGAAAAAAAGAATTTTAACAAAGTATGGCAGCATTTTAGGTATATAAGTAGGATTGTTCACACCAATGAAACTACTATTTTTTTTATTATCTATACACCTAAAAAATAGGGCTGACTAGGCAGATTAGGCCAATTTTTAATCATAGAAGAGAAACAGAATCTTACAATATTGCATCATTAAGTTTTTACTGTTTTTGCTGTTGTTTGGTTATATCTGACTCTTTGTGATCCTGTTTAGGATTTTCTCGGGAGAGATATGAGAGTGATTTGCCATTTTCTTCTCCAGCTCATTTTACAGATGAGGAAACTAAGGCAAATGGAAGTCAGTGACTTATCCAGGTAAGTGCCTGAAGCCATATTTAAAATCAGAAAGATGAGTCTTCCTGACTCCAGTCCAGGCACTCTTATCTACTCTGCCCGTATCATTAAGTAAACAACATTAAAAATCACCCCTTGATTGATCTTACTGGTAAATGAATAAAATTTAAGTCAATATAATTTACTTTCACTTGTACCTGCTTTAAATTAATGTTTTAGACCCCATGTAGATTACAATGATGAGGAAGATGAAGACAATGCCCCTCATCTATTTAGAAAGTAGTTTGCTGCTCACAAAACCATTTGAATTTTACTTCTAATTATCATAACCAATGCCGTTAACTTTTCATTTCTTCAAATTTTAGTCCTTTTGTTTTAAACATAGTAATACTGCCATCTCGTGGGCATCTCTTAAAGCTGTAGTTATTCCTGTTTTAAAATGATGGGGGTTGGGGGAAGGAAGATTAGCCCTAACCATTGGTGTCAAATCTCTATTATTCTTGAGCAGACCAATCTTTCTGGTGCCTCCATAGATTTTTCTGATTGCAAATCAGAATTGCAGTAATGAGACTTTGTTTTGTTTTATAGCCTGAAGTATGAACAAGCCCTCTCGCTTGACTTAGCCGAATGGTATTTTCAAATATTGTGTCAGTCACACTCAATGAGCTGGAAGAGTATTTTTGTTTATCTGCTTCTGGTTAGGGCTAAAGAGCTCTGTACAAGGGGAAAATGTATTTCTTTGAAAATGCATGCTGTTAGATAAGCAGCAACCTGCCTTTTGTTTAGTTTAATTGATGTGTCTTTGAGAATGAGATCCTAAATTGGAATATAATAGCCAAGAGTTTCTTTTTTTTTGGGGGGGGGGATTATTTTGTATATGTATGTGTGTTATTCTAAAACATCCAGGTGCAAATCTGTGTAATACTCAATAACTGAAGGGAGAAATTTTTATTTTTCTTTATTCACAAACATAATAACTCTATTTCCTATTAGTTACTGAGATCATTAAAAAGACAGTGGGGAGAGGGGAAGGAGAGGAGGGTGGAAGGCAGATCTTACTCTGTGCTGAACTTCAGCTTGTACTGTCTATATCACTCACCTGGTGATTAATTAATATTAATTATTATTAATCACATATTTCCTTGTGACATCTTTTATATATTGTCTCTGGGTCATTTGACTCATCTTTTCCTGAATTTGTCATTTTTCCTTCAGAGAAGCAGTGCTCTATAGAGGATATACCACTGGATTTGGGACTAGGAGAAATCTGCATTCAAAACTAAGGTGTAAGTTTACTTGTGACTATTTCTTCTCGATTTCTTCATCTCTATAGTAGGAATAATAATACTTGTTCTACCTACTCTAACTCTATGGGCTGGCCCTGAGTCAGGATGGGAAAAGATAGAGAGTTCATAAAAGAATCAGAATACTACTACATATAAAACTACATAGATTTAGAACTGAAAAGGGACTATCCCATATTAAAGTCCAAAAAACTAATTTTACAGAAGAGGATGCATATAGAAAGACTAGTTAAAGTAGGAAGGTATTAGATGCTGAATTTTCTACTTCCAAATCCTAGGTGAGTTACTACCATTCTACATATCCCCCCTCCCTGGAATAGCTTCTTTCTTAGTAGTGGTCCCACGATCCCATGATCTCAACCCACATAGACTTTCCTTATTCCCCTTCCCATTTCATCTGACTTTGGCCTTATAATTCTGTCACTGAATATCCCAAATCCCTTCTTTGAAACTCATTGAAGATACAATGGCCTCTACATTCCCCAAATTCCATACAACCTTGAATAAATAAGTGAAAAAGCATTTTTTAAGTACTTATGATGTGCCAAGTACTGTGCTAAATGCTGAGGGTACAAATAAAATATCAAGTCCTGCTTTCAAGGAGCTCATATTCTAATTGAGAAGACACATTTAGTAAGATTCAGTTATATGGCAAGGGAAAGGCTCAGTAGTACTTGGAGTGTGTGAATTCTGGTAACAAATGACAAGAGTCACAAAGGTATTGCAAGCACTGTTAACTCCAAAAAATACCAGAATTCACACATGTTATAAGCAAAATTGGGGAAGGAAAATTAAATACATGTGTTGTAGGGTCCTCCTCTAGTAGAAGACATGAGGCAATGGGTTTAAACCTTGATTTATATATATGTGGCTAGATAAATGTGACTCTGGGCAAGTCATTTAATCTCGATTTGCATCAGTTTCCTAATATGTAAAATATTACCTACCTTATATAGGGTTATTATGAGAATCAAGTAAGATAATAATTATAAGATACTGAACACAATGCTTATAAGAGGAACACTATATAAACATTATTATCATTATTATTATTACTGTCCTTGGTTACTTATAATGTCTAACATTTTACAGGATATATTCTTAATAGATCTGAATGACAGATATTAACAGGGATCTAGAAATATAACCTCTTGTTACACAGACACAAACCAAAGAGGCCAGTGCCATTGTGAAAATTTACACAATTTACATTTTGTAAATCCCCGGTTTTTCAATTGCACAACCCGATTGCTATAAACAATGTAGAATAATGGACAAAAGCATGTAGCATAATGGACTGCACTTGGATTCAAAAAGATCTGCATTCAAATCCCATTTCAACAGTTACATGACCTTGAGGAGAATATTAATGTCTCTTGAGACTCAGCTTCCTTCTCTATAAAATAGAGATAATAAAAGCAACTGCCTCACAATGGGTCAAATGAGATGAATGTATTAAAAGCATCTTGAAAAACTGATCTATACCATAAGTACTATACTATACTATGTACAATATGGGCTACTGTGCCCTTGAATGCTTTGCTTGAGTTAAACTCCTTTGAAGATTCTTATCAATGTGACTTAAAAGCTAAGAAGACGTTTTTCAATTTTTAATTTAATATATTTTATTTTCTCTAATTATATATTAAAACAATTTTCACATTTTTGCTTTTAAATTTTCAGTTCCAAATTCTTTCACTCTCTCCCTGAGATTGTAAGCACTCAGGTATAGATTATATACACACAATCATGTAAAACATTCCCATATTACTCATTTTGTACAAGAATACTCCAATAAAAGAAAAAGAATGAAACAAAGTGGAAAATGGCATGTTTCAGTCTCTCTTTGGTAGGAAATTCTACTCCAAGTAGCATAGGAGATACTGATCTGTCCATCACCCAAACAACTCCTCCAGCCATGATCCCTGGGGAAGCCCTGATGTCTGAGATGCTTTTAAAAAAAGTAGAATAAAAATCCAACACTAAAACTGCTCCCAGATATTTGTAGTTGACCTGGACATATGTGTACTACGTGGCAGAGATGAATGTCTAACCTATAACTTCCAATTCCAAACCTAGCAGTTTTGTTTTGACTAATTTTATTTTTGCTTTACTGTACCTCACCAAGACTATGTGATACATACAAACATATAGGTATAGTCTCACTACTGTGTTTTCATATTCTGTCTTTTAGGAATATTACTTTAAAAATATTACAAAATCTTTTCAGCCCTGAATCTTGAAGCAGCATTTGTTCTGTTGTGAAAGATGTCAAAAAATCAAAAGAAGCCCCAGGGGTAGAGCAGTCAGAACCAAAGATAATTCAACAGATTATCCTCATTAAGAATCATCAAACCTTAGCTTTAGGCTTTCTTATGCAATCCTTAATATTTTTGGATTGCCTAAACTAGTCACCTCAAATATTCCTCTAGTGTCTTCACATAACACACAGACCTATCCCAAACCACTTTTAAGTACAGTTATTCCTTCCATATCACTAGGGTTAAGGGCAGGGCAGGGCACCCCAGCAATCTGGAAAATCAGCATAAAAATTTTTGGCCCTCTTTTCATGCCAGAGAAAAAGTCTGAATTTCCCCTTTTTCTTTTACGGAGTGTTCACCGTATTAAAAGATGGAATATGTTGAATTATACTACACACATATTTTATACATTTTTGAGTTTCCAAACTTTTTCTGTGTTTCCTTTGTTTCTGTGGCATCTCAAGACTCCCTCAAAATTTCCAATTAATTTCTTATGACAATTTGTGATATACCAAAACCCTGAAAGTCACAATGTGGAAGAGATAACAGTATTGTTTCTCCACTAAAGAGTCTAATTAAACATATCCTAAGCCTATACTTCCTGCTTTTCCCCTATCCCAAAAAAAAGACCAAGGAGATCTCATTTTCAGAGATCTTACTCCTTCACCTCCTTCCTGAGGATTCAAAAAACTAATAGTTGTACGCTAAAAGTCTAGAAAAGGGGTTCTTAAACTTTTGGGGTGTGTTTTAGATCTCTTTGGCAGTTTGATGAAGCCTATGGATCCTTTATCAGAATAACATATTTTTTGCACATGTTTACCTATATCAAATTGCTTGCAGGGCTGGGAAGAGTAGAAAGAGAGAGAGGGAGAAAACTTTGGAACACAAGGTTTTACAAAAGTCAGTGTTGAAAACTATCTTTGCTTATATTTGAAAACAATAAAATACTATAATTTAAAAAGGAATAACATTTTAAAATGCATAATAACATGTTTTGGACATAAAATAAAGCAAAGACTTCTAAAAATAAAGAAAACTAATCATTAGTGAAAAATAAGACATAAGTTATGCTTCCCATCCAATTTTATCAACCTCCAAAAAATATCCATAGACTCAGGATCCATAGCCTCCAGTTTAAGAACCCCTAGTCTAAAGACATTCTTGTCTGCGCCTTCAAAGAGCTCCTGATGGTTCCTAATTTAGAGTACTCTTCAAATTAAGAAACAAAGGTCCCACATCTACAGAACTCCAAATTTCAAGTGATAGCATTTCTTTTAGGACAATGCAGATCAAACATGTCAGGGACACAGCCATCTGGGAGGTGCTGACCTGCCCCAGGAAACATTCTGAGCCTCGCAGAGATCCAGGCCACAGCCTGCTCACCTGAGAAACCTTTCCAATATTAGCAACCTTGTTGTGCTATTTTAAATTTTATTTTTCAATTAATAAGCATTTGTTTTCTATCTTTTTCATCTTACCCTCCCCAAACTCCACCCCTATTGAAAGGAATAAACAAATCCTTTTAAGAAATGTATTTAATGAAGCAAAACATATTTGTGGAACAGTTCTGACATGTTACTAATCTAGATAAGGATACTTTGTTGACCCTGCTTTTAGTCTGTCGGCTTCCTCCCAGTATGAAGTGTTATTATCTAATCAAGAGAAATCAATAATTACCTCTCTCCTTTCAACACCCACCAACACTTTGTGAAGCACTTTATTTTGAAAATCTATAGCCCAATCAAATCTAAATACTTCAACTGTACTCCAAGCAATCATAATTTCTGATACGTTGCTAAGTTTTGACACTATCATCAACAAAACAATATGACATATATGGTGAGAGAGGCTTCTGAATTACCTCATCTACAAGACAGGGGATTACACTTCTTTTTTCTGATCCACATCAACTCTCAACCCATCAGACCCCCATCTAAGAATTATGCAAAAGAGGTAAACTAACAGCAGCTCAAGACACCAGGAAGCCTACTTATGAATGAGCATCCTCTCCTGCACTAGTCACACATTCTGGACCCCCATACAACTGGACCCCCGAGCTTTTGTACTCTGGGATCTCCTCAGCAATTTCCTTGATGATGTACAGACTTAGTCATTACATCCTGGGCTTAGTTATCCCCTACCAGTCTGTGACAACACGTACCTCTGATATACAAAGGAAATAAGAGATTTAGGAAAGGGGAAGAGATACCTGATAGTCATTCACTAAATGCATCAGTGCTCATCCATGAAAATAAAACCCAGAGAATTGAATTGGAAGGCCAGCTTATGTTGGGAGTGTGCCAGGCCTGAAGGAGAGTAACTGGCATTCCTTTGTGGCCTATTCCATTCCCTCAGAAGTCACTTGGGACAGGAACTGAGGCCAGAGAAAAGGGAATGTTCCAATATGGGAAGGAGTGGAAACAGCTTTGCAATCCAACTCTGGGGGATGCACTATAAAAGGAGGAGTCAGAAAGTTAGTTGTAAGAGAATATTGACTCAGATTGAATGTAAATAGCAATCATTTCTGCTTTGGCCAGAAACCCTGTGGGTCTTGCCCTCCTTGATTCATTCATTCATTTAATTAGAGGTTTATTTGAATCAGGTGAAAAAGATTTTTTTTTTTTTTTGCTTCAATTGCTACCTAGTCTTAATCACTGAAGATAATCAGTGAAATTGAGACCTGTTGAAGACAGCTTTAAAAGGCCAATATCTCTTATTGCATCTAGGGCCATCTCCAATTATCTTGATTTATATCTTGCCACTGGACCTAGATGGCTCTGGAGGGGAAAGTGAGACAGGTGACCTTGCACAGCCCTCCCTCACTCAAATCCAGTTCATTTGCATGGCATGTTATCATCTTTCTAATGTCATGGTTCTCTTCGAGAGCAAAGGACAAATAACAACAATAAGGGGAAAAGATTGAAATTACAGAAAATCTTCAGAGGAAGAAAATAGTTATAAATTTTGAGCATAAGCAGATAAATCAGCAGAGAATATATTAAAACCAAATGGAAGATGGTCTCTAAGGTGTAAATAAGTCCAACTCTAAATAAATCCAAATATTTTCAAATATTATATGACAAATATTACAAGACAAAAAAAAAGTGAATCAACTTTTAATGAGAGAAGATTCCCTATGGATTTCCAAAAGAACACTGAATTTCCATAGGATATTCTGAAATGGTTTGAGAGAAATAATCATTATGAAAGCAAAGCTAATGGTATGCACAGAAAAAAATAAAAAAAAAATGCATGATTGCAAGTCTCTTCAAAGAAGCAAAAAAAAAAAAAATTGAAGAATAATTTTTTTAAAACTTTAGAAGCAAAAGACAATGAAGAGAAGAGGGGAGGATACAATCCTGCTAAAAGAGCACATGATCTCTATTCAAGCAAAACATACTGATTTTGATGACAAGATGCCCAGAGTTAACTTAAGGATCATCAGCTTCCCAGAAGAACACAACTTAAAAATAAATGAACACATAAAGTTTGGGGAAAAAATACAAGAAAACTGTTCAGAAATCTGAACATAGAGGACAATCGAAATAATTCACACATCACCTCTCCCCATCTCACACACAGAGAGAGAGAGAGAGAGAGAGAGAGAGAGAGAGAGAGAGAGAGAGAGAGAGCGAGCAAGGGAAGAAAACTTTGACACTTAGTAGTTAAGTGAAACAGTCTCAATGACAAACAATATTCTTCAAATAACCATGAAAAAGACCTTCAAACATTAAGGAGAGGACATTTAAACTTTCTCTTTGTCACATACCCCTACCTGTAATTGGTCTTGTTTTTGCCACAGGGAGGAACTGAGATTCAAGGACCCCATCTCTTTTACAGAGGTGGACCCATCTGGATTATTTTAGAGTTAAAAATTATCTCCATACTGAAGGCTTTGCTGAACTTCAATAATCATTCTGACAATGTGTTGCTATCTTAACATACTGATAATAAAAGCCTCTTAATTCTCTTAGTTCTTATTTTGCCTCCTTAATCAGGATGAAAGCCCAGATTAAAAAATATCTCTTTTAATACTACCAAAGAAGAAGAAAAAGAAGAAAGAAGATTATGCTGATTTGCAAACATCCCAAAACAGAAACAAAAGAAAAATAATTAAGTACAGCTAATAAGGAAAGTAAAAGTAAGGAAATTAATTAATCCCACCCACCCAAAAAGGGTGTGTAGGAGGGAAGATAAAGATAACTATAGAGTTGAAAACAATAACAACAAAATACATACACAGGGAACAGGAAGAAATATCTTTTATGACCATGGGCTCCGTAATGCTTATACTAATCAATTAAAGATGCTAGAGCTTCCCATGTTCACAGAGAAATGAGACACAGAGTAGCACTACAACCAGCCAATCAAGAGGATTTCTGATGCTGCTTTATATATCACTAATTCTTTGCAAAGTAAACTTGAATCAAATTCTACAACTCTGAAACCAGTCTTGATCAGCTCAGAGAGAAGAACAAACATGTTTTTAATTTACTAGATAGAAGAAGATATCTTGATTTCTGAACTTATCTAAAAAGCAACTAACATGCTTATTTCTGATTCACTGTATTTACAGATATCTTGTCCCTAGATCACATTACCCTGACTTCCCAATTTATTTTGTTTCTCTCTCTACCCTGACTTAGCCATAAAAACCTCAAGTCCTAAATACTATAAATATGTTTAAATATCTCACTTTTTCCCACTCCACTTTGAGCAGATGAGAATGTTGTCTCACTGCTCCAGTTTGCAAGCTTCTTCTTCTCAGGTAATAAATATAATTATTTAACTTTGTAAACTGTGAGCCAGAGTCTTCTGGCTCATTCCAGATCTTTTAGACTAGGGTTTTCTTCTGTTTTAGCAGTTCACAGGGGTTTTTATTTTAATACTTTCTAAAGCAGACAAGAAGATGACAAAAGTAGAACATAAAAAGAAGGAAAGGTAGAGTATAGGCTTGAAATACTGTGGACTAAATATCTGATCTACAGAGGAAGCAATGTCTTTGTGGGACTGAAGTGCAGAATGGAAGGGTAATTGACAGAGTCCTCTGCAACATCATTTGGATAAAGGATTGTATCAGCTAAAAAACCATTTTTTTATTCTTTGATAGTCCAAGGCATAGTACTTGCTACCTTCCACACATGTAGCAAGTAGGGTAGCATCCTTCAATTAAATGAACTTGAGCCTGAGCCCCTGGTTTGTTTGTTTATTCTTTCCAGACCTTAGCAAATGAGTATCCTGAGATGGGCATTACCAAGCTTGGAGTCAATTTTGTGAATTCAAAAGAGCCAGAGGTTCTGAGTTCTATTGGACTTGAGCTGAAAGGCAACGGGAATGAGTTTCTGGCAATTACTTACTCCAGACTTCTGGGAAGCTGATGCTGAAATTTTATCAGAGTGTAAAACATAAAACAGGGCTGCTAATTACACACTTACCATTTCACTTTTCCTTTGCATTGTCTGGACTCTTACTGTATGTGCCCTGGTAAAGCAGTCAGGCTCAGATAAAATCTTTCCTCAAATGCAAATTCTTATAAGAGTTTTTAATTTTTCTTAATTTTTTTTAAAAATTTATATGCATTATGAATGTATGCATGTTTAGCATTTGGGTGGGGAGGCATGGGTATTGTGTTTTGTTGTTCAACCATATCTGACTCTTCACAGCCCCATTTGAAGTTTTCTTAGGATAGATACTGGAGTGGTTTGCCATTTCCTTCTCCTACAGATGAAGAAACTGAGATAAATAGTTAATGATTTACCCAGATTTACACAGCTAGTAAGTATCTGAGGTCACATTTGAATTTAGGTCTTTCTGATTCTAATCTCAGAGTTTTTTACACCACCTAGCTATCTTGTGAACTGAGAGTATCTTTTTACCATTTGTTCCTGGAACAATGGAGGTAACAAAAGTAAGAAAAGAGAGCCTAAAGTCTCCCATTAGAGTTAAGATTCCAAAAAAAAAAAAATAGAGTTAAGGTTCCCCCATACTGAATCTAGCCCAAAATATCTGGGGAAAGGAGTGACTCAGTATCCCAGCCTCTGTCCCACAGTAGCTTCTTCAAGATCAAATGAGTACTAAGTAAATAAGCAATATGAAATAAAGATGAAATGTGATGGAAAGGTCTCCACAAAATGCTAAAAGAAATTTGAGACAAAAAATACCATTTTCAGATATATCTATATATTTACACTCATATACAGCCCTTCAGAACTTCACTCAGAGCCGGTATATTTTTGTTTTACATAAAATTCTTGCTTATTTCATTTCTCAGTTTACAACAGATTAGGAATAGTCATTTAGATGAAGCTAGTCTGTAGCAAGAGGCTTCGCACATTGAAGAAGTGACAATTTACAGCCTGACAGGAAGGGAAGAGAGAAAAACAAACAAATAAAAACCTCTCAAAAAGCACAGCAATCTGGAACCTTTTAGTTTGAGGAGCACTCTTCTACACCTTACCTATGAGACATCATTATGTAATGGCTCAATACCTAAAATGATGGCCTTGAAAAATATACAAAAAGTTAGATCACATTTAATATCTTCTAAGAAGGCAAGGAAAGGAATAATCTGTTTTTAAAAGATTCCTAGTAAAAACAGTTAAAATGAAATGTTTTGGTGCTTAAAGGGGATAAGCTTCAGTTACCTGGAAAATCCATTCTCTTGGGACAGCTCCACCAATGAGGCTGAATAAAGGAAGTTTTCCTGGAATATGAAAACGAAAGTATAGCAACAACATTTTCAACATGGTTTAGTGGTGCAAACATGCCAAAATTCTTCCTTTGGGAAATGCATATTAGT
This sequence comes from Antechinus flavipes, assembly GCF_016432865.1. NCBI lineage: Eukaryota > Metazoa > Chordata > Mammalia > Dasyuromorphia > Dasyuridae > Antechinus > Antechinus flavipes. The sequence goes on along the minus strand of NC_067399.1, from coordinate 300,849,477 downwards.
AGAAAGGCACTTAAAATCAGATTACCAGCTTGCACTCACATCTCTCCAAAATGCATTTAATGTGCTAACAGTAAAACTGGGTTTTACTTATTGATAGAGACTTTTATTAAATTCTAAATAACTTCTCTTGGATTAGCTGTGATTTTTTCATTTAGGCTGCATTTTTTTACTCTAAAAATATAATTAACAATTCCTTACTAATAATATAATATCTGATTATGTGATTACTCAAGTTCAATAATTGACATTTTGCTTAATGGCTGCCAGAATGCTCTCAGTGAAGAGTAAAGAGGTAGCTTCAAAAAACACATCGATCAAGAAGCATTTATGAAATGTTTACCATGTATCAGAAACTAGTCACACACCACAAAAAAGAAATTGCTCTGTCCTCATGAAGCTCATCATCTATAAGAGAGACACATATTCACAAATAAATATGGGATGAATGCAAAATAAATAGCAAAATAATTTGGTGGAATATAGAGGGACATGACTAACATTGAACTTGGATTCAGGAAGACCTCAGTTCAAATCCTACCTTAGACTCCTACTTTGCTATATGACCCTGGGCAAGATATATAACCTCTATCTGCCTCATATTCTTCCATTGTCAAATAGGGATAATAGCCCATACCTCCCTAATCAATAGATATTTAGAACACTTCTTCATATGCCTATATATAGTTTTGATTTCTTCATCTGAAAACTGTTATATTCTTTCACTTTATCAATTGGGGAATGACTTGTATTTTTATAACTCTAACTCAGTATTCTGCATATTTGAGAAATGAGGCCTTTATCAGAGATATTTGCTGTAAGGTTGTTCCCAGCTTTCTGCTTCCCTTCTTATTTTGGTTGCTTGGTTTGTTTGTATGAAAGCTTTTGTATGAAATATAATCAAAATTATCTATTTTGCATTTTTAATGTTTTCTATCACTTGTTTGGTCATGAATTTTTCCCTTCCCATAGATCTGACAAGTAGACTTGTTCTTCTAATTTGCTTATGACTTAGTTTCTTTCTTGTTTATTTTTTTGGTGACCAATTTTTGTTGTCTATTTCTTCCAGTAACTCACTTAAATTCCCCTTTAAAAATTCAAATGCTATACCACTTAGTTCATATTTGTTTAGTTGTCTATGGTGCCCTTTACAAAATACAGTTTCCTTTCTCATCTCTTTTAATTAGGTCTATTTTTGCTTTTACTTTGAGATCAGAATTGGTATATCTCCTTTGTTCCCCCTTTAGCTGAAACATAATAGATTCTGCTCCAATCCTTTATTTTTACTCTGTGGGTGTCTCTCTGCTTCAAGAGTGTTTCTTGTAAACAACATGATTCCCTTTGCTATGTGCTCCCATTTTGTGGGACAGTATATCACATTCACATTCATTGTCATGATTACTACTTATATTTCCCAACATCCTATTCTTCCTTCTGTTTGTACTCTCCTTTCACCCTTTCCCTCCTCACTTGTGTTTTGATTCTGTCAAACATCTCCCCTAATCAACCCTCCCTTCTATCAGTCCCCACCTTCCCCTCTACTCAATTTTCTTCTCTCCTGCTTCCCTGTTGAGTAAGATAGATTTCTATATTTAACTAATTATTTTTATCATTCCCTCTTTGAGCCAATACAAATGAAAGTAGGCTTCAAGCCTTCCATTTTCCCCTTTCATTGTTGATAGGTCTTTCACATCTCTTCATATGAAATAATTTCCACCATTTTACTTTTTCCTTCCTTCTGCATCCATTGCACTCTTCTTTCTCATCCTTTATTTTTAATGTAATTCCCTTCAATTCACCTTATATTCATACCCTCTGCATATGTATATTTCTTTTAGCTGCATTTTTAGTGATATAATTTTCAGAATTACAAGTATCATCTTTCCACGTGCAGATATAAGCAGTTTAGCTCTATAGAATCTCTTATATTTTCTTTTCCCTTTTTACCTATTAATGCTTTACTGAGAATTGATAGGGAAGTCAAATTTTTTATTTAGTTCTGGTCTTCTCCTTATGAAAGTTTGAAATCTTTCTACCGTGTTTCCCCAATAATAAGACACTGTCTTATTATTTTTTTGGACAGAAAAACACCAGAGGGCTTATTTTCAGGGGAGGGCTTATTTTAATGAACATTGACAGCAATTTTAATAAACAGGTAAATGTGAACAAAAAAAGTACCTTTATTCAATAATGATCATGTCATCTTCTTCAACAACATTGTCATAAGCGTCCATACCCTGAATTCCGTCCTGGATGTCTTGCGCCTCTATTTCCTTCAGAAGAAGTGGACCCAATCTGTCATGTCCAGCAATATAGCTCTCTTTAAATGAACATGTCTTGTCCAGGTAACCTGCTCGTAGTGCCTTGGCGATGCAGCTGTCAGTAATTTTATCCCATGACTTCTTCACCCAAGTCATGACTTCTTGCAGACAGGGCTTCACAAAGTTTCCATGCTGATTTCTTTCCATTCTATTTTCAATGTAGTCATTGACTTCCATGCGCAAATGGTCCTTGAATGGCTTGTTTATTGCAATATCAAGGGTCTGGAAATAGGCAGTCATTCCTGCAGGAATCATTACTTGATCTATTCTTCTCTCTGCAAGGAAATTCTTCATTTCTTTAGCACGGTGGGTGCTGGCTGAGTTCTTCTTTTATCCTCCATCATGCCCCTTTTATCCTCCATCATGCCCCCTCACTCCCGCTTAGAGGGTACCGTAATGTAGCGTGTAGCGCATTACTACAGTAGCAATCTCAATAGGGCTTATTTTCGGGGGAGGGCTTATTTTAGAGGAATTTTACACAGTAGGGGGAGGGCTTATTTTCAGGATAGGTCTTATTATCAGGGAAACACGGTATTTCTTGAATTTTTCCTTTGATGTATTATGCTTAATTTTTCTAGCTGAATGATTTTTGATTGTAGTCCTAGCTTCTTTGCCTTCTACAACATCAGGTTCTATGACTTCCAGTCCTTTAACATTGCAGTTGTCAAGAAATGTGTAATCTTAATTGTTATTTATTTGAATTGCTTCTTTTGGCCACTTATAGAATTTTTTCCCTGACCTAACAGTTCTGATATTCTGGCCATACTGTTCCTTGGAGTTTTTATTTGGGGATCTCCTGAGATGATCAGTGGATTCTTCCAATGCTTATTTTGTCCTCTAGTTCTAGGACATCAGGACAATCTTCTTGATAATTTCTTGAAAGAAGCTATTCAGAATCTCCTTTTATATCTTTGATAATGTCTCTCCTGCACCTATTTTCCAAATCAGTTGGTTTTTTTTCTATGATGTACTTTACATTTTCTTCCATTTTTTTATTCTTTTCAATTTGATTGATTCTTGATGTCTCACAGAACCACTTGCTCAATTCTGACTTTGAAGATGTTATTAGCTTTTGTACTTTCTTTTCCATTGGCCAATTGTACTCTTTAAGAATTTGTTTTCTTCAGTGGATTTTTGCATGTCCTTTTACTGTTTGGCAAATTCGACTTTTTTAAGCCATTGATTTTTTTTTTTATAATTCTCTTACATCATTCTTATTTCTTTTCCCATTTTTTCTTTTACCTTTTTTATATGATTTTAAGCTCTTTTTTTTAGTTTTTCCATGATTTCTTTCTTTCTGGATTTGAGATCACTTCCCATTTTTTCTTTGGTTTTGCTCACAGAATTTTGACTTTGCTGTACTTTTCTGAGTTTGTGTCTTGATTTTCCTTATCACCACAATAACTTTCTACAGTCAAATTCCTTTTTTGCTCAACGGGTCACACAGATAGGAAGTGTTAAGTGGCTGAGGTCAAATTTGAACTCAGGTCCTCCTGACTAAAGGGCTAGTGCTCTACCCAGTGTTCCACCTAACTGCCCCTTGCTCACCATTTAAAAAAAAAGTTAGCCTTTTCCTTTTCTTTTTAAATTTGAACTCTGTTCCCAGGATTCTCAAGTTTCTTGTATCAGTGGCTGCAGGCCCTGGCTATTTATCTGGTGCTACTCTAATATTACACTGAAGCCCACAGGGAACCCTAATGCTGTGCTAAGAAAGCATAATGGGGATGACTAGTGCTGCTGAAGGGTTTAGGAATCTGGAAGCTTACCTGGTGCTGAACGAGGATTCTAGTGGTGACTGACCTGGACTGAAGCCAGAGGGGGTGTTCCTGTTTTTCCCTGAGGGTATACTGAAGTACTTAATGGTCTGGTCTCTGTAGGATGCCTGGGGCTACACCCAAGCACGTGGTGGTTTAACTGGAGATTGCTCACTCTCCTGGCTATACCAAAATACATGGTGGGGGAGGAGGGAGGTCCTGGTGTTAGTATTTGCCTGCCAGAGCTCAGAATCTCCTGCTAGTTTCCTGAGGTGGGGCTTTTTGCCAGCTCCCTGAGCCCCCTCTTACCTGAGTGAGATATACTTCAGCTGCTGATCCTCCAACTTTCCTGAGCTAACAGATTGTTTCACCCTGTCTCCTTGCTGTTTCTATCTCCTAAGAATCTGTCTTGTGGTATTATCTTGTGATTGCCCAGAGGTGAACATGGGAGAGTTACAACAATAACTGCTTATTCCACTATCTCACCTCCTGGAAGTCCCCATTTGGGGTTTTCCTGAGAAAGATATTAGAGTGGTTTGCCATTTCTTTCTCCAACTATTTTACAGATGAGGAACCTGAGGCAAATAGAGTTAAGAGTCACATAGCTAGTAAGTATAGGAGCCAAATTTGCACTTAGGTCTTTCTTGACTCCAGAATTATTATTTTATCCATTGACTACCTAGCTGTGAACATAGTCAGTGCTTAAGAAATGGTTGATTCAATGCTTACAGCAGGTATAGCATACCAAAGACAATACCATACCGTATCAAGATCATAGAAGGAAGAAGCCAAATGCTGTCAAAAGCAGAGTCTTGTGACATACTGCTCAGCACAGAATTAAGGGAAACACTGACAAGTGCCAATATTATTGATAAACAATAATAATAATTAACATTTATAAACCTACTCTATGCTAAACCCTTTACAAAAATTATGTCATTTAATTCTTATGACAACCCTGGCAGATAAGTGATATTATCCCCATTTTGCAAAAGAGGAAACTGAGGCAAACAAGTTAAAAGTGACTTGCCCAGGGTCACACGGCTAGTGACTATCTGAATCTGGATTTTAATTTAGCTCTTTCTAAATGCAAATCTGACATTCTATCCACTGAGCTATCTAGCTGTCTCACTCTGTAAATATAAAGCAATTGGAATGAAGATAATGGGAATAATTGGAGTTTGATTTTCAAACCTCAATTAGTCTTACCACAAACTGAACACAGCAGGACACCTAGAGTGAGAACATGACCTTGCTTGCCTATGCTACTATTTAGCCAATCTCATTCTTGACAGCAGTGAGAAAGGGACAAGATATAATATCCATTAAAACAGTCACTTCAAAGACCCATAATTCTATCAGTGATTAAATTCAAAAAACCCATTTGTTAAGTGTCTGCTGTATGCAAGGCATTGACCTGGGTACAGAAGATACAAAGGCAGAAATAAGAGCTTATATTCTATTAGGGGTTATGACTCAAGCACAGATGAGTTCTAATTACAAAATAATTTGAGGAGGGACTATGTATCAAGAAGCTGTGAGGGGATGATTTTGGAAATCTTCATTAAAGATTAAAGAGCTTCCTGAAAGAACAGTTAGAAGCAGCAATGAAGAGCATAGATTTGAGGTATAGAGGTGGAGAAGTAAGTAAATTGAGCGCATACATGGAGATAGAAGCTGGAACACTGAATTTGGAAAATGAAAAGAAGTCCATCTTAGTAGAAAATATCAGTGCTAGAATGGGAGAAATAAAAAAATTAAGTTATAAAATAGATTGGAACCAGTCTCTTCCTTAAATGCCAGTCTTGTGACTATCTTATTTTACACTAAATATTTTTTAAGCAGGGGAGAAATGTCGGCAGCTCTGAGTCTTGGAATAATTAATTTAGTAGTTTTGTGAAAGGTATGAAATCTGAACTAAAGATATCCTAGATGAGCAATAATGAAGATCTGTCTTAGAGTGGAAGCCATGTGTGTAGAAAGAAGGAACAGACTGGAGAAAACGTTGAATCAACTGGCCCAGGCAACTTGTGGGAAACAAGATTTGAAGCAGGGAAGGCAAGAAAGGAGAGAGAAGAGTTGAGGATATTCTCTCAGGTTATGGCTGGGAAAATGATGGTACCCTCATCAAAGAAAAAGGGAAGTTTGGAGGATTTAACAAGGAAAAAAAATGTGCTTCATTTTGGATATGTTGCATTTGAGATGTCAATAAGACATCCAGATGGAGATGATTATTTTGGGTCACTGATCAAAATATCTAGGAAACTCTTTGGCAATTGTTTTGAGAGCCTGTTTACAAGCCTGAACATAATTAACATGAAACTATTCCCTTTTTTTGAATCTGCAGTTCAAGAAAGTGGAAATTCTCACAGTCAATCTTTCCACTTGGCCCCATCACACTTTGTTCTTTGCCTTGGGAAAGACCATCAGAGGCAGGAGGGTCAACAGAAGAGTCTCATGTTTATGTAACATCTTGTGAAGGAGAGTCACATTCCTCAGTGGTATCTTAGCTCTGTGCTGTTGTTGCCATGGCAATCTTTGAGGGAGCTTGACTCACTAGACCCTGTACAACAGAATGTGGTAGAGTGTACTCTGCTTCTTTTAAAGAACACATGATCTTGTCTAGTATTTATGTTTTGTCAAAACAGAGAAAAGGGGAAGAAAACCCTGGCTTCTATTTTATAAAGGAAGGAGAAATACTTGACCCCCCCAAGAAAAATGTATAAGTTGTTTTCATTATTGTCAGCTCTGAATACTGACTTTGATTTTATACTTGTCACATAGGTACTCCCTCATTGAACACAGAGCAATCTATGTTTGCTCTAAAAAAATAATAATAATAAAAAATAAAAAATACAGACAAACAACCTTGTCACAGATATTAGCTTCACAATTACTTACTGTTTCACTGCTCCACATAAATGAATGACAAAGGCAATAAATAAACAAAACAAAAAATGAAGAAAAGTCCTAGTAAAGAGGTGTTAATGAAGAGAGTTTGTAATTCAATTATACTCAATAGTGTTTCTTAAACACATGCTAGCAAACAACATGATGTTATAGTAGGGACAGAGAAGGTTTCAAAGTCAGAAAGACCTAGTCATATCTTACCTTTTAAACAAACATTGGCTGTGAGACTCTGGTTAAGGTTACTTAACCACTTAGTGCTCTACCCAGCTCTCTAAGCCTATAGATTGCCAACCTGCTTTACTAAATTATTTCCTTTAACTGAGAGCTCCTTCTATTGGTGAAAACACAGATCTAGACCTCTGTTCTATCTCTTCAATGTGCCAAGCATTGGGGATATAAAAACCACATCTCTCTCCATAAATTTTTTTTGAGCCTCAGTAGCCTTATCTGTAAAATAAAGAAAAATAAAAATCATGGTGCTTAACACAAAGAATGCTGCAATAAATAAGAAAATATGTGTATCCATACATACACATACATACCTTTTTGTTATACCTTTTTAGGGGATAAGTTTCATTGATGTCTTTTTAAATTTCATTTGATAACATTTCGTAAGGAATTTTCTTCAGATAATTTCTGTTTCCTTTTCCAAACCTTCTTGGAAAATTCTCATTTCCTTTCTCTATTTTTCTTCTAATTCTCTTTTAAGATCCTTTTTGAGGATGTGAACAATTTTCAGATGAACAAATTAAAACCATTTCTAGTCATAAGAAAAGGTGCTCTAATCACTATTGATCAGAGAAATGCAAATTAAGACAAATCTGAGATACCACTACACACTTGTCAGATTGGCTAAGATGACAGAAAAGATAATGACAAATATTGGAAGGGATGTGGGAGAACTGAGACACTAATAGTTGTTGGTGGAACTGTGAACAGATCCAACCATTCTGGAGAGCAATTTGGAAGTATGCTTAAAAAGTTATCAAACTGTAAATACCTTTTGATCCAGCAATGCTTCTATTGGGCCTATATTCAAAAGAGATCTTAAAGGAAGTGCAAAAATGTTTGTGGCAGCACTTTTCATAATAGTAAGAAACTGAGTGGATGTCCATTAGTTAGAGAATGGCTGAATAAATTATGGTATATGAATGTTATGGAAAATTATTGTTCTATAAGAAACAATCAGGAAAATGATTTCAGAGAGGCTTGGAGAGACCTACATGAACTGATGCTAAGTGAAATGAGCAGAACCAGGAGATCATTGTACACAACAACATCAATATTATATGATGATCAATTCTGATGAATGTGACTCTTTCCAACAATGACATGATTCAAGCCAATTCCAATGATTTTGTGATGAAGAGAACCATCTACACTCATAGAGAGGACTATGGGAACTGAATGTGGATCACAACATAATGTTCTTACTCTTTTTGTTGTTGTTGACTTCCATTTTGTTTTCTTACTCATTTATTTTCCTTTTTGATCTGTTTTTTCTTGTTCAGCAAGAGATTGTACAAATATATTTACACATATTGGATTTAACATATATTTTAACATGTATAACATATACTGGATTGCTTGCCATCTGGGGGAGAGGGAAGAGGGGAAAATCTGAAACGCAAGGCTATACAAGGGTCAATGTTGAAAAACTATCCATGCATATGTTTTGAAAATAAAAAGATTTTTTTAAAGATCCTTTTTGAATTAATTGAATTTCTTGTGAGATGGGGACCAATTCATATTACCCTTTGGGGCTTCATTTGGAGGCAATCTGCTTTTAATGTGCTCAGGGTTTGAAATCTATTCTCTTTCTCCATAAAAACTATCCCCAGGATAATACACCATGACCAAGTAGGATTTATACCAGGAATGCAGGGCTGGTTCAACATTAGGAAAACTATTAGCACAACTGACTATATCAATAACCAAACTTACAAAAACTATATGATTATCTCAATAGATGCAAAAAAAGCATTTGATAAAATCCAACACCTATTCCTATTAAAAACACTAGAGAGTATAGGGGTAAATGGACATTTCCTTAAAATAATCAGTAGAATCTATTTAAAACCATCAGCAAGCATCATATGTAATGGGGACAAACTAGAGGTATTCCCAATAAGATCATGGGTGAAACAAGATTACCCGCTATTACCATTACTATTAAATATTGTATTAGAAATGTTAGCTTTGCACACCTGTCAGATTGGCTAAGATGACAGGAAAAAATAATGATGAATGTTGGAGGGGATGCGGGAAAACTGGGACACTAATGCATTGTTGGTGGAGTTGTGAACGAATCCAACCATTCTGGAGAGCAATCTGGAATTATGCCCAAAAAATTATCAAAATGTGCATATCCTTTGATCCAGCAGTGTTTCTATTGGGCTTATATCCCAAAGAAATACTAAAGAAGGGAAAGGGACCTGTATGTGCCAAAATGTTTGTAGCAGCCCTGTTTGTAGTGGCTAGAAACTGGAAAATGAATGGATGCCCATCAATTGGAGAATGGCTGGGTAAATTGTGGTATATGAATGTTATGGAATATTATTGTTCTGTAAGAAATGACCAGCAGGATGAATACAGAGAGGCTTGGAGAGACCTACATGAACTGATGCTAAGTGAAATGAGCAGAACCAGGAGATCATTATACACTTCGACAACGATATTGTATGAGGACATATTTTGATGGAAGTGGATTTCTTTGACAAAGAGACCTGAGTTTCAATTGATAAATGACGGACAAAAGCAGCTACACCCAAAGAAAGAACACTGGGAAACGAATGTGAACTATCTGCATTTTTGTTTTTCTTCCCGGATTATATATACCTTCTGAATCCAATTCTCCCTACGCAACAAGAGAACTGTTCGGTTCTGCAAACATATATTGTATCTAGGATATACTGCAACATATCCAACATATAAAGGACTGCTTGCCATCTAGGGGAGGGGGTGGAGGGAGGGAGGGGAAAAAAAATCGGAACAGAAATGAGTGTCAATATAATGTAATTATTAAATAAAAAATTTAAAAATAAAAAAAAAAAAAAGAAATGTTAGCTTTGGCAATGAGAAGAAAAAAGAGATGAAAGGAATTAAAGTAGGTAATGAGGAAATCAAATTATCACTCTTTGCAGATGATAAGATGGTATACTTAGAAAACCTCAGACAATCAACTAAAAAATTATTAGAAATAATCCATAACTTTAACAAAGTTGCAGATACTAAATAAATCTACAGAAATCATCAACATTTTTATATATTACCAACAAAATCCAGCAGCAAGAGATACAAAGAGAAATCCCATTTAAAATAACTGTTGATAATATAAAATATTTGGGAGTCTACCTGCAAAGGGAAAGTTGGGAACTATATGAACAAAACACTTTCCATACAATCACTGGAATAGGTTAGACTCACAGGACAAAGCAGTCAATGAATACACTAATTTAGTGTTTGACAAACCCAAAATCCCCAGTTTTTGGAATAAGAACTCACTATTTGACAAAAACTGCTTAGAAAATTGGAAACTAGTATGGCAAAAGTAGGCATTGACCCACACCTAACAACATATACCAAGATAAGGTCAAAATGGATTCATGATCTGTACATCAAGAGTGATATTATAAGCAAATTAAAAGAACATAAGATAGTTTACCTCTCAGTTTACCTCAGGAATTTGTGAGTAAAGAACTGGAAATCATTATTGATCACAAAATAGATAATTTTGATTATATTAAGTTAAAAAGTTTTTTTTTTTTTAACAAACAAAACTAATGCAGACAAGATTAGAAGGGAAGCAATAAATTGAGAAAACATTTTTACATTCAAAGGTTCTGATAAAGGCCTTATTGCTAAAATAAATAGAGAATTAACTCAAATCTATAAGAATTCAAGTCATTCTACAATTGATAAATGGTCAAAGGATATGAACAGACAATTTTCAGATGAAGGAATTGAAACCATTTATAGTCATATGAAAAGCTGCTCCTAATCATTATTGATCAGAGAAATTCAAATTAAGGTAACTCTGAGATACCACTACACACCTCTCAGATTGGCTAAGATGACAGGAAAAAAATAATGATGATATTGGAGGAAATGTGGGAAAACTGGGACACTAATACATGGTTGGTGGAATTGTAAATGGATCTAACCATTCTGGAGCGTAATTTGGAACTAAGCCCAAAGTATATTATTAAACTGTGGATACTCTTTGATCCAGTTGTGTTTCTACTGGGCTTATATTCCAAAGAGATCTTAAAGAAGGGAAAGGGACCTACATATGAAAAAATGTTTGTGGCAGCCCTTTTTGTAATGGCAAGAAACTTATAAATGAATGGATGTCCATTAGTTGGAAAATGGATGAATAAGTTATAGTATGTGAATGTTATGGAATATTATTGCTCTGTAAGAAACTATAAGCAGGAAGATTTCAAAGAGGCCTGGAGAGACTTCCATGAATTGATGCTAAGTGAAATGAGCAGAACTAGGAGATCATTGTACATGGCAACAACAGAATTATACAATGGTCAATTCTGACGGACATGGTTCTCTTCAACAATAAGATGATTCAAGCCAGTTCCAATGATCTTGTGATGAAGAGAACCATCTGCACCCAGAGAGAGGACTGTGGGAACTGAGTGTGTTTCTCAACATAGCATTTTCACTCTTTTTGTAGTTTGCTTGCATTTTATTTTCTTTCTCATTTTTTTTCTGTTTGATTTGATTTTTCTTGTGCAGCAAGATAATTGTATAAATATGTATACATATTGCATTTAACATATGTTTCTACCATGTTTAACATATATTGAATTATTTGCCATCTAAGGGAGGGGATAGGGGAAAAGGGAGTTTGGAATACAAGGTTTTGCAAAGGTTAATGCTGAAAAATTATCCATGCATGTATTTTGAAAATAAAAAGCTTTAATTAAAAAAAGTAATTTTCCTTCACTGTATCATATTCCAGTATTTTCTTTTCTTTTTTGTACTTGAAGCAGTCTTGAGAAGTGGCTGGAATTCCTAGTCTTTTCCTAGCCATTTACAATCCTTTATTTCTCTTTTCTTTTTTTTCCCCAATTACATGTCAAGAAAAAAATTTAGCATTCTTTTCTATTTTATATTTTAATGGTGTTTTATTTTTCCAAATACATACAAAGATAGTTTTCAACATTCACCTTTGCAAAACCTCATGTTCTAAATTTTTCTTCCTCTCCCCGTGCCCCCCAGCAAGCAATACAAAATAGATTAAACATGTGCAGTTCTTCTAAATATATTTCCATATTTGTCATCCTGTACACACACAAAAAAAAAACCCAATCAAAAGGGGGAAAAAACACAAGAAAAAGAAAAAAAACAAGCAAACAACTAAAAGACAAGTGAAAGTACTACATTTTGATCCACATTCAGTCTCCATAGTTCTGTTTCTGGATGTGGATGGGACTTCCATCACAAGTCTATTGGAATTGCCTTGAACTACCTCATTGTTGAAAAGAAATAAGTCCATCACAATTGGTCTTCACATAATTGTGTTACTGTGTGCAATATTCTCTTGGTTCTGATCGCTTCATTCAGCATCAGTTCATGTAAGTCCTTCCAAGCCTTTGTGAAATCATTCTGCTGATTATTTCTTATAGAACAATAATATTACATAGCATTCATATACCATGACTTATTCAGACTCCACTCAGTTTCCAGTTCCTTGCCACTACAAAAAAGGCTGCTGCAAACATTTTTGTACGTATATCTTTTCTCCTCTTTTATGGTCTCTTTGGGATATAAACTCAGTAGATACACTGCTAGATCAAAGAGTATGCACGGTTTCATAACACTTTGGGCATAGTTTCAAATTGTTTTCCAGGATGGTTGGATCATTTCACAATTCCACCAACAATACGTTAGTAGTCCAGTTTCCCCACATCCCCTCCAACATTCATCATTATCTTTTCTTGTCATCTTAGCCAATCTGGGAAATGTAAAATGGTACCTCAGAGTTGTTTTAATTTACATATCCTTTGACCAGTTATCAATTGGGGAATGACTTGTATTCTTATAAATTTGACTAAATTCTCTTTATATTTGAGACAATTAATCTTTATCAGAAATTGCTGTAAAGGTTGTTTCCCAACTTTCTGCTTTCCTTCTAATCTTGATTGCATTAGTTTATTTGTACAAAAGCTTTTCAATTTAATATAATCAAAATTATCTATTTTTCATTTTGTAATGTTCTCTCTTATTGGATCATGAATTTTTGGGAGACTACTCCTTACTCTCCTAATTTGCTGATATAGTATACTTTATGTCTAAATCATTCACCCATTTTGACCTTTTCTTGGTACATGGTGTGAGATATTGAGCAATACTTAGTTTGTCTCCTATTGTTTTTCAGTTTTCCCAGCAGTTTTTTGTTAGATAGTAAATTTTTAATCTCATAGTCTGGGATCTTTAGGTTTATCAAACACTATTTTACTATGGTCATTGACTACTGTTTCTTGTATGCAAAATCTATTTGACTGATTCTAATTCTTAACTAGTATCAGATAGTTTTGACAATTATTACTTTATAATACAATTAGAGATGTAGTATTGCTAGGCCATCTTGCTTTGTATTTTTTTCATTAGTTTCCTTAATATTCTTGGCCTTTTGATCTTTCAGATGAATTTTGATACTTTTTGAGTCCTATCAGATACTTTTTTGTGGTTTCATTAGTATGGCACTGAATTAAATAAATTAGTTTAGGCAAAATTATCATTTTTATTATGTTATCTTGGATTACTCATGAGCAATTGATACTTTTCCAATTGCTTAAATCTGACTTCATTTGTGTGAAGTGTTTTGTAATTGTATTCATATATTTCCTGGGTTTGTCTGGCAATGCTTGGGTACATAGTGATACCACCAAATAAAACAGTTTTGGTATTTAAATCCTTATGGATTTTATGGATCTTTTATAGCACTGACAATCTTTAATAATGAAAAAGTATTAAGGAGAAAGATATTTTTTAAAGGATTGTGTAATTTACATGTAAAACAATACTAGTATCTTCCCTCCTCTCCCCCTTCCATGTCTGGATTTTTGTTAAGTAACTGCTTTGCTCTATCTGTAGAGCAAGATAGCCTTTCTAGAGGCAAGAAATTCTCTATAACAGTGAATTATACAATATTTGGAATAACTGTTGTTTAAAAATGTAGAGTTCTGAAGATCCCAACTTTGGGGATGTTTGTCTCCAACATGCTTAGACTGTTCATTATCTTCACCATTCCAGTTTTTAAATCCTGAGTCAATACATATATATAAACATGAATATATGTGTATGTATATGTCCATATATATTAAAGCTATAGCAATCTCATCTCATTTTTTGGGAGTTCAATTTTCATGTCACACCTTTTCCCAAAAAACTACAACAACCAAAAAACACAAAACAGTCCATTTAGAAACATTTGTGGTGGACAATGAAGGGTCCTTGCTGATCCACATCTGCTAGAAAGTGAAAAGAGATGCCAGGACAGAGCCTCCAGTTCAGAGTATTTACACACAAGTGGGGCAATGATTCTAATTTTCATTGGGCTAAGGACTAGGATTGTAATCTCATTCTGTTTCCTGTCAGCAATGCCTGGGTAGATGGTGATATCACCAAATAAAACAGTTTTGGTATTTAAATCCTTATGGATGTCAACATTCATATCTGTCAACATGATTGAGTTGAAGATAGTTTTGTGAATCACACAACATTTCAAACTGAAGAAAAATGGTTGAAAGAAAGCTTCTGGATATCAAAACCTCTCATTGCCAATTATGATAGCCTGACCGTGAGGCAAGTCATAGGTTTTTTCCAGAGAAGAGCTAGAATAAGCAGTAGCCATGTCCTGTCTAGGGCAATGTTAACACAGCTTCTACTTGTTATGCACAGTTTCCTTCTCAGTTGTAGTAGTGAAACTGTTCCCTCTTGGTCAGGCTCTTCATGTGGTAGTTCATGAGATCATCACCAGACATATCCAGACAGAGGAAAGAAAGGGGAAGCATATAACCTTCATATATTGGCTCAATGCGTGTCACACCATCACTGGAGTTTATCACAGTATCAGTGGTACAACCAGAACATATAGGGACAGCACAACCTAGATGGCAATGTACATGGCTGGGGTGTTGAAAGTCTCGAACATAATCTGAGTAATTTTTTTTCTCTGTTGACTTTGCAAATCAGTGGGGGGCTTTTGTGAGCAGCACAGAGTGTTTGTCAGGGGCCACACAGAGCTCATTGTAGAAATCATGGTGCTAAATCTCCACGTCATGCCAGTTAGTGACAATACCATATTCAATGGGGGACTTCAGGGTCAGAACATCTTTCTTGGTCTAAACTTCAGTCATTCTGGCCCATACCCATCATCAGACCCTGATGTATGGGGCTCCTAACAATGGAAACAAAGACAAAGCAAGGTTTGCACATCCCAGAGCTATTGTCAACAAGAGCAGCAAAATCTTCATCTATGGCAAACTTTGAAATGGCAACTTTAAAACCTTAAAAAAAGAAAAGAGGGAGTGCCATTCCTAGATGCATTGGGGAGGCAAGTGAACTCTGAGTGGAAGAGTTCCCAGTTCTCTTAATGTTTTTAATAAGAACAAGTCCTGTATTTTGTCAAAAGCTTTTTCACCACCTATTGAGACAACCAATCATATGATTTCTGTTGTTTTTGTCATTGATGTAGTCAACTATGTTGACAATTTTCCTAATATTGAACCAACCAGAATTCCTGGTATAAATATTACCTGACTATAATGTATAATCCTTGTGGTAACCCTTGTTAGTAATCCTTGCCAGTATTTTGTTCAAAAATTTTGCATCAATATTCATTAGGGAAATTGTTCGATAATGTTCTTTCTTTGTTTTAGCTCTTCCTGGTTTAGGTATCAGCACCATGTTTGTATTACAAAAGGAATTTAGTAGCAATCCTTCTTTGCCTATTTCTCTAAATAGTATGCAGTGTTGGAATAAATTTTTTTTAAATGCTTGGTGGAATTCACTTAAATACATCTGGCCCTGGGATTTTTTCCTAGTGAGGTTATTAATGGCTTGTTCAATTTCTTTTTCTAAGATAGGATTTTTTTAGATTTCTATTTTATC
The DNA here is from genome assembly GCF_016432865.1 of Antechinus flavipes. Taxonomy (NCBI): domain Eukaryota; kingdom Metazoa; phylum Chordata; class Mammalia; order Dasyuromorphia; family Dasyuridae; genus Antechinus; species Antechinus flavipes. The sequence goes on along the minus strand of NC_067399.1, from coordinate 300,833,363 downwards.
TCACATTGTCAGATTTATTAGCATATAATTGGGAAAAATATTTCCTAATGATTGCTTTAATTTCTTCTTCATGGTAGTGATTTCACCCTTTTCATTTTTGAAACTGGATATTTGATTTTCTTCTTTCTTTCTTTTAATCAAATTAATCAATGGCTTATTTCTTTTATTGGGTTTGTTTTTCACAGTTTACCTGGTTTAGGAAAGCTAAGCTGGGGTCCTACTAGTGGTGACTAGCATGTACTGAGGCCAGGTGGGCAGAATAAAAGGTCATACCTTCTTTCACCCAAGAACACTGAGATGCATTTCTATACTAATAAAGACTATACTAATAAAGATATTTTATCATTTTTTAAAATATGAACTTTTTATGATCCCTATTTCATTCTATTTAGTAGTTTTGTAGTTACTTATCAACTAACATAGTATTAAATCCTTGAAGAGAAAGTATAAATACTGAATAAATATTTTATAATAAACTTATTATAAGTTCATTTTAAAATTTTAACAGCATTTAAAAAACTTGTTCCACTAGTGCAAAAATCAGTGAACTGTCTTCTTAATGAAATAACCAGATTGATTCTGTCTTTTTTTAATGGATCCATTTTGCAGTTAATTGATTTTTGTCCTACAACTGCCTAAGTCATGATTCTTTGTCTCTGAACTTAGTTCAGAAATTCTGTTGCTTTGTAATGAGTTAAGTTTAGAAATCCAATTCTCCTGTCAATCACTGTTTTATTTCTATGTCAAGAAAATGTATAATTCTTGAAGGAGTCAGGTGGACACCAGGGTGTCTGGTTTAGTATGCCACCAAGATATCCTTCAAATATGTGTGGTTTGTTATCCAAAGAAATCTGGTTTGTCATCTCTGTCTTTGCAAATGTAGCTGGACTCAAAACATTTCTTAGTCACAAGAGGAAAGGAAATGGTTCTTGGCAGCCCTCATTCCCCATTTCTATTCCATTTTCTTCCATCTATGCTGCTAGCTCGCCTTTTTTTTTATACTTTCCTTAACTATAAAATAAAGCTTCCCCCTTCATTCAAGGGTTATAGCTTGCGGGGGAAGCTAAGATTCTGTTTATTGAATATTAAATGACAGATATATATATGCTTTACTAATAAATTGTGCTTAGAATTTTGTGTCTCAGTCTATTTTAATTTTAACTGTGACATTAGACTAATCAACAATAAGCATTTATTGTATAACTTCTATGTTTTAGATATGGTGTCAGGCACCAGTGAGAGAAAGACAAAAGCAAACATCATCCACCTTCAGAGTCTACATTGTATTAGGAAGGAAACAGTATACATAGAAACCTAAATAAAAGATATATTAAAAGTTATTTGGGGGGGCAAGGAAGTAGTGACAAGGGTGGTACTAGAAGCTGAAAGTCCTATAGGACTTTATTTGAAGCTAAGGATTCTAAGAGGCACAAATAAGTTAGGAAGTAAATTCCAGGCATGAAAGACACAGAGATGAGAGATGGAATGTCATGTATGAGAGGGTAGCAAAGATGCTTCCCTAGAACATAATGTGAATAAAGGAAATTAATGTGCAATATACTTATAGAGAGGGTCCAACTATGAAAGGCTGTAAAAGCCCAAAGGAGAATTTTTAACAAGAGACTGGTCTTAAGAATTATGAATGTGCAACATCTCACAGCCTATAACAAGATTAGATCAAAATGGATACATGATTTAGACATAAAGGGTGATACCATAAGCAAATCATGAGAGTAAGGAATAGTTTATCTGTAAGATATTTGGAGAAGGGAGGAATTTATGACAAAAGAAGAACTAGAGAACATTATAAAATGCAAAATGGATAATTTTGACAATAAATTAAAATGTTTTTTTTTTCACAAAACAAATATAACCAAGATTAGAAAGGAAGTAGAATGTGGGAAATAACCTTTATAGCAAGTGTTTCTCATAAAGGACTCATATGTAAAATATATAAAGAATTAGTCAAAGTTAGAACAATATTCTCCAATTGATAAATGGCCAAAGGATATGAACAAGCAGTTTTTTGATAAAGAAATTAAAACTATCTATAGGCATATGAAAAAATGCTCTAAATCATTATTGATCAGAAAAATGCAAATTAAAATAATTCTGAGGTACCATCTTACACCTATCAGATCATCTAATATGGCAGAAAAGGGAAATGGTAAATAATGAAGAGGATGTGGGAAAACTATAACACTAATGTATTGTTAGTGAAGTTGTGAACTATTCAACTATTCTGAAGAGTAATTTGGAACTACATCCAAAAGTTATAAAGCTGTATACCCTTTAATACAGCAAAGCCAATACTGGGTCTGTATCCCAAAGAGTCACAAAAAAGGTTAAAGGATCCACATATACAAAAATGTTATAGCAGCTCTCTTATATTCCTATGTAGAATTCAACAAATATTTATTAAGTACCTACTGTATACAAAGCACGATGCTGAGCTCATGAAATACAAATAATAATAATAATAATAATAATAAAATGATAAGACTCTGCCATCAAGTACCTCATGTTCTGTTGGGAAACAGATAAGACTCATGGATAGGGGAGGAGGTCCACAGACAAGAACAAGGTAGGCTGTGAGAAATAAAAGTATACCAAAGATTTCTAGGGAAATTTAAGGAAAAGAGACATATTCTTTAAATTAATGAGTTGTGGGCAACAGATTAGCTATTACAGTATTTGACAACTTTCACCTTAGGCAAATGGTATATAACCCTTCTTAAGCAGTAGAATCAGAAAGACTCATCTTCCTAGGTTCAAATCTGGCTTTCAGCACTTAGTAGTGGTGTGACCCTGGGCAAATCACTTAGCTTAGTTTGCCTCAGTTTCCTCATCTATAAAATGAGCTGGAGAAGGAAATGGCAAACACTACAGTATCTTTGCCAAGAAAATCCTAAATGCAGTAACAAAGAATCCAAATGATTGTAAAATGGCTCAGTAACACCACTAATTATAGACAGTGTTATTAAATGCATTATAAAATGTTTATTACAAGGATACCAGGAATGTAGGGTACTTTCTCTTCAGCAGGCTATATATCTAAAACAAAGTAACTTGCCAGACATCCTATTCCTGATGCCTTTGAAACAGAACACAGAGCTTGTTATCATCTTTTGTCTTTTAGTATCAGTTAAGCCATTAAGATATATTTAGCATTTCAGTAGATTAGATGACCTTTAAAAAAGCATCACAAATTTGAACAAAATACTATCTGAATTAATGAAAAGGTCTTATTATAAGTTTATATAGATAAAAGTAAAATGTGTCAAATTGTTCATTTTCACCTTAATTGCTAATGAAGGGTTTCCAAATAAATGTTCATTTAAACTTTAATGAATAGCCACATACCTCTGAGTAGCAGTATCCATTTATATACAGTTTTTGTGAGTAAATACAACCAACAATTGAACATTTACCAAGTACATATCATTCAGACAATGCTGTGCTAACTACTAGAGGTGACACAGCAATAAAATTTCTCCTCAAAAAACCAAAAAATCAGCTGGAAGATTTTATGTCATTAAACTATATCAGGCAGGGTCTATATTCAATTACATTGAGAAGAGAAATCAATGGAAAGATAAGTAATCAGGAAAGGTTTCATGACTTAAGCTAGAAATCTTAAACAGTTCATCTTCTTCATTAGGATAAATATTCATCCTAAATTTTATTTAGCCATCAAATTTGAGAAGCAAACATTTTCTTCATGGATGAAAGGCTCTAGCCAAGGTCAAGTTATCAAAAATTGTAAAATTAATGAAATATAAATTACTATAACAGAGCTGTTCAACTTTTTGGCACTAAAATAGATATCTTATAGTGCACTTAAGTCTAAACTTTTCATTTTTGTAGTTGAGAAGTGGTGAAATGACACATTTAACATCTCCTAGAATCTAGTTTTACTTTTTTTCTTCTGGACTATACAATAAGTGTATTCTACATGAATAAGTGAGATATTCCTAAAGCATGCCAATTTTTAGAAGCAAATTATGTTATAAAAAATACATGCAACATTTTTCAAATATAAATTGATCAATGTATTAAAGATCTGTTAAATTGTTGCTGATGTAGTGACTCAAAAAGTCATTCAACAATTTCATTTTGTGTTATATGCCAAGACACGATTCTCCCCCTCTTTCTATGAGCAAAAATATTGGCTAAACCAAGAATGAAGAAAAGAATTTTAAAAAACGTAATTAAGAGCAATATTACATAATCAAGATCCCAAATTATCTAGTCATTTCTCTATTACTGACTGAAGAAAGTTTAGGAGGTAGTTCACTAATAAGACATTTTAGAAATGGTTTCCTTTCATTAGCATTTTTTAAAAAATCCATTTAGAATGTAAGGATAAAAAACACCAGTAATCCATAAGAGACTGCCCTTGAAGCTCTCCTGGGCATTTAATGAAATTATCTGGTAGAGAAAAAAGTTTCTTTGAAGAATAATAAACATTTCTTTCATCATGACATGAGACACATGAATGTCAAACAATAATAAACAAGTTATTAAAGTTAAGTTTATTAGTATTATACAACACAGAGAAATCCTTCAGTACACATATCATAAAACTAATTACAAACCAGATAAAAGGGTACAATTCTTTCAATATCAGAATACAATCACTGTGAGATCTCAATGGCAAAATCATTAAGAAAAGGAAGCAACATATATTCCATGAAGTGATATTTAAATATTAAAATAACTGTATGAAAAAAATAAAATATACAGTAGTATAAATATGCAAATATAAATTCCTTCATTGTGTTCAGTCTCAAAAAGCCCAAAGAATTAATTTTGATTCCAAACTCAAAAGAAGAGTGGATGAGAGAAAAGTCATTATCTGAGTTTCAAGAATGCACATTTGTAGCCTCTATATGAAAGTTGTCAAACTGTGCAAACTCAAAGCTACGTGTTCCAATTGCTGCCCAACCATTCTTGGGATATAAGGGTAGCACACCTTCCCAGAGATGTGTATTATCTAGTGTAACATTAACAGAAGAGTCCTGTCAAAAAAAAAAATTAATATATTTGTAAATTTTTTCCTTAAATGCTATGTAAAAATTCAATTCTAACCTAGTTAGTTATATGCTTATCACTGCATTTTTATAAAACAAAATCTAATTTAACAAAATTTAGCTAAAGATTAAAATTAAAAGAAAAAAAGATATTCAGATAACTTTCTTCTTCCAGCGCTATATGCCTGGCACATAGGAGATACTTAAAAAATGCTGATTTTTTGATTTATAATTTTCTTGTGCATACATATGTACAAATATATACAATTTGATGTCAAAAAACTACTTTATTATTTCGTCAATCTAAAATAAAATTTTTAACAATAGTTAAAACTGGAATTAAATTTAGTAACAAATTATCATGCTTTCCAGTCACATAGGAAATTAAAAATAAACACTCAAAATCAATTCATAATTTCATGTTTACGTTAATCTGTTTTTGTACACTGGTAATTACTAAATTAACTTCTAGTCATTGTGAACAATTCCATTTAAAAGGTCCAGTAGCACATCAAAAGGTTAAAAATTAGTCTTTTATCACCAAAGACTAGGACTCACTGAAAAATTGAAAGCCTCTTAGAGGAGGGTCAGTACTCCAAATATTAAGTTCTAATTACTAAGGCATTTTCCCTTATACTGAGTGAAAAATCTTTCTTTAATTTTCTTCCACTGCTCCTAGTCTGGCCTTTGGAGCCAAGCAAAATAAGTATAAAGCTTTTTCAACAACACAGCTATTTCAAGTATTTGAATAATTATCACCCCCATATTTCTCCTACTCTCCTGGTTAAATAATCTCAGCATCAACCAACTTTCCTAAACACAGTTTCAAGAATTTACTATTTTAGTAATCTTGTTCTGGATGTATTCAAGAATGGCAATATTCTTTCTTAAATATGCCATCCAAAACTGACATAATACTTGATGCAGGCTGATCTGGGCAGGAAATATTGCATTGCCAACTCCCACATTCTGAAGAGCATTTATTTGTTTGTTTGTTTAAATGAAAAACTATTTACTGAATGTTTTCAACGTGCCAAGTATTGGGGGGGAAAATGAAAACAGCCCTAGTCTTTAAGAGGCTCACATTCTAATACAGCAAAATACTACCCAAAATACTGCTGTTGTGAGGCCAATATTTGTAAACCATATTATCTGGCTAGCTTATTGGTAAAATGCCTCTTTAGACCCAGTTCAAATCCAGCCTCAGAAACTTACTAACCTGACAGGTCATTTAACTTGTTTCTTCATGTATAAAATGGGGGTAATATTGATATCTCCTAGGGTTATTGTGAGGATTAAATAAAATGATTATAACATATTGAGCACCATATCAAGGGCACCCAATAAGATACAATAAGAGTTATTGTCAAAGTCATGATAGCATATTCCCTATTCTATACTCCTTTCTATGCCTCCTGCCAAGACTATTCATAAGAGCCAAAGTAAGCTACTTTACATAAAAACCAATTGTGACCCAAGATCTTTGCTAACTCTATCTGAGACACTAATCATTTGGAACTGCTCAGTTTTTGAATTTAAAATGACTGTCCATTCCTGAAAGTTCACTGTATAATTAGTATAAGTTGGGAAAATAAACCCCTAGGTAGAGCTAGTCAACTAGCATTTCCTTAATAGCCAAAAAGCAAAATTTCTGCTTTAAAACTAGCATCAATTGTCAAAGGATTCATACACAGGCCTAAAGTTATTCACCAACATTCTGGAAACAGGGTTTACTAATGTACAGAGATCGCCTGGTACCAAACCTAACTAAACAGTTTATCCAGTTTCCTTTTATTTAAACCTGACTTACTTTTCACTGGCAAAAATAATGAATCAAAGAAATAAAGAGATACTACTGACAGCTAGGTGGCATAGTAGATAAAGCACTGGAGTAATATTCAATATTACTGAATATTTACTGAATAACTCAAATCCAGCTGGAGTTCAAATACTAACTATGTGACCCTAGGCAGGTTATTTAACCTCTTCCTAGATTTCCTAGTCTGCAAAATGGGGTTATAATAGCACCTACCTCTCAGAGTTGCTGTGAAGAATAAATGACATCATAATTGTAAAGCAATTATTGCTTTAAATTTAAATTTTAAATTAAAGCAAAATTGCCTGGCTCATAGTGCATGCTATACAAATACTAGCTATCATCATGTTATGCCTCAGTTTCCCTGAATTGTTATGCCTCAGTTTCCTTGGTAGCAATCCCCCTTCCTGGCCATTAGGATGGAGATAGAGCTGAGAGTCCTAGCTCTAGCATTCCAAAGAATCATAAAACTCCAGATGACTTATCTTAGATGTTTGGACTTATCTTTCTGGTCTCAGACTTAGTGTCTCCTAGCTTCTTCCTTCCCAACTTATCAGAATTTGTGGTCCTTCCTGGAACTTCCACTCACCAGTGCTCTATCCTACCTTGCCTTTGTTTCCCTGATTGCTGGAGCCCTATAAGAGTCTCTATAATGCCTTGCTCATCGTCGGATTCTTTGAGACAAGAGTCTCATCCACTTGGCTAGGGTTGGACATGGATCCTGTTTGGCTGTCAAACTTATAATAAAATATAAACCCTCTCTAATCTCTATCATGCCTCAGTTTCTCCAGCATTATAATCATCATCACTATTATTAGATATTACCTGAAAAGAATGTTTTAGCTGTGAGCCCTTTGAACATCATTACTTACTTTAATATTCAGAGTGAGGGTGTACCATTTCCGAGCACTAACATTAGCATGTCCTTTCTTTAATATCAACAGTCTAGCTGAAAAAGAAAATAGAGGATACAGATGGATTATTTTCTTTTCCTGCCAAATCATAGAAACGAGGGTCAGGTTAGGATCTTAAGAGTGATGAGGTTCAGCCCCAAATGATAAGGTCAGGGTAGCAATTCCTAGTTTGAATACAAGGCACAAAGTGCAAGGCATATGTGAAGAATTCACAATGATATCTTTTTGCCAAAAGGTACTTTTATTTATAAGAAGTTATGGACAAAAGGAAGTGGTAAATATGAAACAGATTCTGGAGAACATAGAGTTAGTGAGAAAAGAAGTTTTTAACAATTAACAAGGAAGTTCTGGAGGGTAACTCTCAATTAAACAGGAGAAAGAGAATACAGCAGGAGGTGGGAGTATGCCATTAAATGGCAGGCCAAATCCAGAGAGGAGTTTAGCAAACTAAAAAAGGTTAGCAAGGGAAGGGGATGATATCATTGCTTGGCAGGATAACACTAAAAAGGGTTGAGCACCCTACCGGAGTTAGCTACAACAAGGAAAAAGCCACCCTGATGCAGAATGCTGTGGCAGGCTAATTCCAAAAGGGGTTCAGCAAAGATGGCACAGGCAATGGGCAGATGTATAAGGGAAATTTAGCCTCAGGAGTTTGACATCATAATTAGTAAGGTTCCTAAGAACTCTACAGGGATGGTACTCTAAGGCCAAGGTGACCCCCACAAGTGCCTTTACTTATTTGCCTCAGGGAATATTAAAATCATATCAGTATTTCAGGCTTTCTGTACAAATCCCACCAAGTTACTCAGGACTTCATCCACAGGACATCTAATCCTTGGCTTGGCTTTAGGAATGATCCTTCATGAAATGATTAGTTAGCTTTATTAAGAGATTTACAAACTTAATATAGAAATATTAACAAACATTTCAAGATCTTTTACGTTGCTAACAGTCTGCTTGGGAAAAAATCAAATTTATCCAGAACTCAAAAAATTGTCTTTGATAACTAACCCAATATTAAGCATTGTATTAGATATAACACATATAGATATAAGCAAAGCTTCTTATTCAACAAAGTCTTAGGTTTTTGATTGCTTACTGTTTTAGAAGTGATGTGGATAGGTCTGAAAACACATTATTATGGGGGTTTTTATATTTATTTATCAACTTCTTTTGAAGTCTCTGGAGTTTTCTGGAGTATAACTATACACTACACTTTATTTCTTCTCTGCTTCCTGTCAATTCAAATTTGCTAATTGATTTCCCACCCTATTTTTCTTATCAGGTTAAGCTATTTTATTGATTTTGTTAATCTGATTCTCCCTTATCTAGTCTGTCCTATTTATCAAATCTCTTTTAACCAAAACCAAATTATTTTGTTGGCTACTATATGATAATGTAGTTTGTGGTAATATCCCCTTCATTTCCACTTATTGTTTCCCTTGCATAGATTTTTTCTTGCTCCTCCACCAAATGAATTGTTAACATTTTAATTTGGCTTTTAAATTATCTCTTTGGTACTTCTGAAGTTTTACTATGATTATTTTCTTTGCCTGTTAAATTTGAGGGGGTTTTTATGGATATTCTTAATTTGGACTTGGTCATAATTCTTTTAGTATGGTATTTGGGTTTGCTTTTGCTTGATTTATTTTCTTCCTGGAAGATCTATATTTCCTAGATTATCTCTTCAAATTCAATTTTCAAGTTTGGTATTCAAGTTCATGTCCTCCAATCTTATTTGGTGTTTTAAAGGTTTTTTTCTCTCCCATTACTTTTTTTTTTTTGTCTCTTTAGTCTTGCATTCCAATTCTGCTTTCTCTTTTTTAGAGAATCTATTTTCTGAAAAAAATGAAAAATGTCTTCTGTTCTAAAGTCTTTATCATTTAGTTAGACTTGCTGATTTATGTGCTTATTACTTCAATATTTTTTTTTCACTTGACTTGGTCTTATTTGCAGGCTTCACACTTCTCAAGAAACAGGCATTCCCTTGGGATTATAAATGAAAGGGTAAACTCCAAGAGTCTGTGCTTAAAATCACAATAGCCACAAGGGTCACAAGGCCATCCTAGGCTATTTTTCAGCCTGTGAAAGAAGAAAGGTATGGCAGGGTAGGGGGATGGAGGGTGGGGAAAAGAGTGGCCAGGAAGGGACTGTGAATTGTAGACTTTAAGTAGATATGAACTCTCTCCAATATTATCTTTTACCTAAATATTTCAAATGATGCCTAATTTTATTAAGTTATTGTTTTCTCATAATGCAAATAACAACCTAAGCATACCTTTTCAACCTATGGGACTAGTAAAACACTAGGAACCTAATAGGTGCTTAAAAAATCCTTACCGATTGTCTGATTTGATGAGTATGCAACATTTGTCCATATCCTATAAGTTTTCTTTAAAGGGGTCTATCTAATGAATCAGAGGCCTTAATTTAGATCTCTTAGTATCATCAGTTGTTATTAATAACAACAATAATAATTAATAGTGGTATACAAAGTACCAATACAACACTGCAGCTGACCCTCTGTTTTTATTCCTCACTCTCACTAAATGATCAGTTCTAAAAGAATCTAGTGATTTTATGAGGCAGAGAAGGTCAGAATATAATACGTTCTAGGTATAGAGATAGCCACTGCAAAAGCAAAGAAATGGGAGAACGAATAGGAATTATGATTGAGGAACTGCAGCATCAGTTTGTCTACACTGAGAAGTTCTTGAAGGGGAATATAAGTATTAAAAAAAAAAAATAGGGTAGAGCAAAAATGTATTAAACATCTACAATGTGCCAGGTACTATATAAAATTTAGCCTATGGTCAGAAAGACCTAAGTTCGAATTCATCCTTAGAATCTTCCTAGCTATATGATCCTGAGCAAGTCACTTAACCCTGTTTGCCTTAGTTTCCTCATCTATTATGTAAACTGGAGAAGGAAATAGCAAAGTTTCCAATATTCATGTCGAAAACTCCAAATAGGCTCACAAAGAGTCAGACACAATGGAAAAAACTCAATAAGAACAGTCAATAAACAGTAGTTTATCAAGTGACATACAAATAATTACTTACCAAGATCATTTGTAACTTGGTAGGTCCCATCTGCAAAAACCCAGAAGAAAATTCCTGCAGCACTTCGGATGACTTCCCCACCTTTATTTACTCTTCCAGCAATGAATACACCACCACTATGTGGTGTCTCTATGTAAACATCACAACTTATTACCAGATCCTTCCTAGGAAACAAAATTGTCCATTAGTTCCCACCTAAATTATACTTCTCTAAATAAAAATTAAGCATATTATATAAACATCTGGTTTTTTATTTATATTGGGCAGGAGAACTGGCATTTTCTAAAAGTTAATGACATCTAGTAGTTAATTCTATTATTAATAGTAAAAGTTAACATATACAGACATCCAAGACTATGTGATGATCAACTGTGATGGACTTGACTCTTTTCAAGAATGGGGTGATTCAAGGAAATTCCAATAGATTTTGGGATAGAAAATGCCATCCATATCCAGAGAGAAAAGCATAGAAACAAATGTGGATCAAAGCATAGCATTTTTACCTTTTTATTGTTGTTATTGTTTGTTTTTTCTTCATGTCTTTTTCATTTTGTTCTAATTTTTCTTTCATAAAATGACAAATATGGAAACATTCAGAATAATTACGTGTTTAACCCATATTGGATTGTTTGAAGAGGGGAAAGGGAAGGGAGGGGAAAAAATTTGTAACACAAGGTTTTGCAAGGATGAATGGTGAAAACTATCTTTGCATGTATTTGGAAAAATAAAATACTAAATGTGTGTGTGTGTGCGTGTGTGTGTGTGTGTGTGTGTGTGTGTGTGTGTGTGTGTGTGTATACATACAGTTATCCCTTCCAGATTGTGACTTTTCCCCATCACAGTGTCAATATAGTGCAGGTCATCATAAAAAGTTAAATGGGAATTTGGGGAGAATTCTGTGGAAGTTTTGTGAAAGCCAAAGATGGCATGTGAAGACCAGCAGATGACACAGAGCCTATGACCAAATACTTAATACAAATTTTACAATAGGGTACTACAATACCTCATAAAAGAAAAAAAAAATTGATTTCTTCTCTGGTACAAAAGAAGAGTCAAAAAATTTGTGCAAATTTTGTGCAAACGTACATGTGTGTGTGTGTGTGTGTGTGTGTGTGTGTGTGTGTGTGTATGATGATTTCATTTCATTCAGACAGACAACCCTATGAGACAAGTTCTTTTTATAGAGGAGGAAACAAGAGAAAAGACAGAAACCAAGTGGTTTGTACAGGATCAGAGAGCCAAATAAGTGTCTGAAGCAGAATTTGACCTCTGGTCTTTCGATTTAATGTCTAACACTCTATTCACTGCACTACTTCACTGTCTCAAGAAGACTAGACACCACAACTACTCTCTTCTTTTAGTTTTTGCAATTTCTCATATGAACTAAGCCGAATAAATTCATTTTTTTGCTATTGGGTCACTGGAGGGAAGTATTTACCTCCAAACTTAACCATACTCAAGAGAGAACATACAAACTAACAGAAGACAACTTCTTGTAACTAGGTAGGTTCTATCTACAAAAACTCAGAACAAAATTCCTCAGGCACTTTGGATGACTCCTCCATGAAGTTCTATTCTGAAGCAACGTTATGATAAGGAGGAGACCCTGGATTCTAGCTTTAGTAAGCTCTACCATTCAGAAAAAGTTAGCTTAGGTCCTGGTCAAAAACTTGAGATCTGCTCTGGATAGAATCACCAACAGAAGATTGACTAGTGGTAAAAGAAGTCTTTGGCCATAGTATCTCTGATGCAACAAAGCTCTGATTGGCAGCTAATGGGCTCCCACATTCGAAATTGATAGCTAGGTGGTGCAGCTGATAGAGCACTGGGGCCTGTCTGACTCTGGGCAAGGGACTTAGGTTGTTTGCTTCAGTTTCCTCAGTTGTAAAATGGAGATAATAATACCACCTACCCTTGTAAGGTTGTTGTGAGGATCAAATGAGATAACTGTAAAGGACTTAGCACAATGCTTGGCACACAGTAGACAATATATAAATGCTTATTGACTTCTTTTTCCCTTCTTCCTTATAATCAATATAAACATGAATCTAGTCACTAATTCTCCAAGAATATATTTTTAAAATGATAAAAACTAAAGGGAAGCCAAACTCAAGGTAATTTTATTTTTTAAAAGATGATGAAATATATGAAACCTCTTACTTTGAGCATAGTTGGGAGGACTATTAGGGCTAAACATTAGTTATGCTATCAGATGTGATTTTAGATGGGGTGCTTTTGCTTCACTGTTTTTCTCCTTTACAAAGAAGGATTCAATTTTGAAGTGGGAGGGGGAGCACATGAAATCAGGGAGGTGGAGGGTGGGATTGTTAGTAAGAAATGTCATATGATTAAGACATCAAGGAAACTTATCCACCAAAAAAATAATAAATTTTTAAGTAATATTTAATAATTATAGCTTTCACTTTCCCTGGATTTACTATATATCATCCACGGGCAACTATATGATTCCAATCATTTTATTCAGTTGTGTGACAAAAGACCAAAAAACAAATTTATTATCTCTGAAATTGATTCGTATACTATTCAGTGACAAACAACTCCTCCAAATTGTAAGCTTATGAGCAAACAAATGACATTTTTATAATGAAATTCTGAGTAAGGTCAGCAAGAAGGCAAGTGGGAACCAGGATTAAGTGGAGGGTTTTGTTAGCTCTCGGAATTCCTTTTTACTGAAGATCTTCAATCAGTAGACAAGTATTCAGTAAGCTCCCATGGTATTACAGACACTATGGAGAGGCGGGTGTTAGCACTAAAAAAATTTTTCACACACTGGAAATGACTATTTTATTCACAAGAAAATAAAACTAAGGCAGCATCTTGAAACTAAAACTGCAATTAATAAAATCATCTCCCCATTATAAATAGCTAATTGGGGGAAGGGAATACTTTACAGAAAAGCAGGATATCCCTGTTTCCACATCTGTAAAATAAGACTAGACTAGATAAACTTTAGGGTACCTTCTAGTTTTATCAAACTGGCTTTCTACAACTTCATGGCAAAAACTATCTTGGTTTTCACAATTACAAATGTATGTATAAGAATAAAAAACTTTCTCTTTACTACCTAATGTGTAAACCTACTGAGAAGAGACCATATTTAATCAATTATGTACTTAATACTCCTACTTCATTCCAACTACTCAGATAATTTTAAAAGGGCCACAAGTAATAGAGGCAGCACAATAAACTCATCTTTCTATTTAAATGGAGAGAGATCTTACATTTTTCTTCTGCTTCACATATCATAACCCATAATAAGTGATTCTGGATTCAGCACTTATCAGGAAATTTTATAGATAATGGATGAAATAGAAGAGAGTGCAGTTCACTCTTCCACAGTCATAATTCCTCTGTAGTGCTGATGAAAGCAAAAGAAAAAATACATATATCAGCCAATAAACTAAGTAAATTTGATACTCAGGCTGCAGAGTTCAGATATATGCAACGAAAGGCAATTTTCTAGTTTCCAATCTGATTACAATCAATGATTGCTAACAAGATGGAAAGTTTTACATGGCTTCAGTTAAAGTTATTCAGAGTGCTAAAAATTACTCTGTTGATACTCCATGAAAGCTAAACAAGTGAGGGGGGATAACCTCCAGAGAAATGAAGCACTTTTACTTTCTGGTGGCACTATTTCTATAGTTTACTAAAAAAAAAAAAAAAAAAAAAATGAGGTTTGATTTCACTTGAGTAAAACTGTAAATACATACCCTAAACCTCCTTCTCCATATAACAATTTTTTAAATTAGCTTTCTTTTCTTTACCAGCCTATGCCATCTTAGAAAGTAAGCAACAAAATCAACAATCCTTCCTAATTGGCAAGGTAACAGAAGGGAAATGGGATATGAAAAGGAGAAAGGGTAATAATAGAGAGAGCATACTGGTGGATAGAATAGTCAATAGCAAAAGACTTTTGAGGAAGGAAAGGAAAAGGAGAATGAGAAAAGAATAAATATGGGCAGCTAGGTGGCACAGTGGATAGAGCAACAGGCCTGAAGTCAGGAGGAGCTAAGTTCAATTCTGGCTTCAGACATTTAACATTTTCTAGCTGTGTGACCTTGGGCAAATCACTTAACCCCAATTGCCTCAGCAAAAACAAAGAGAAAAGAAAAAATGGGGGGACATATAGTCAACAATAGTAATTGTAAAAAAAATTTTGAAACAAGTTTCTATAAATAAGGCCTTATTTCTCAAACATAGAAGGAAGTGAGTTAAAATTTATAAAAAATAAGAGCATGTCCCTATTGATAAATGCTCACAAGATATGATCTATAATGCCCAAAAGGCTATAAATTTATGCATATCCTTTGTCCTAACAATACCACTAGTAAGCATGAATACCAAGAGGTTTAAAAAGGGGGGAGGAGAGGAAAGGAGCATGAATACCAAGAGGTTTAAAAAGGGGGGAGGAGAGGAAAGGACTATACATATAAAAATATAACAACTCTCTTCTCAGGGCAAAGATTGGAAATTGAGGGATGTCTATCAGTTGGGGAATGGCTGAATAAACTGTGGTGTATGATTGTTATGGATTATTGTTCTATAGAAAGTAATGAGCAGAATGTTCTTAGGGAAAAAACCTCCATGAATTCAAGCAAAGTGAAATGTACTATACACAAAATAATAGCAACATTCTAGGATGACCAGCTGTAAATGACTGTGCTATTCTCAGCAGTATAATGATCCATGACTACACTAAAGGATTTAGAATGAGACATCCTATCCACACCCAGAGAAGAAATTAATTGTGTCTAAATATAGACCTAATCATACTCTCTTTTTTTAAAACTTTATTTTTTTGAGGGTTTTTTTAATTGGGGGGGGAGATTTATATTTTCTTTTATGGAAATGTTTTTGCACAATTTAATATGTAGTTTCTTAATGAGAGCTGGGGGTGGGAATAAAGGGAGAGAATCTGAAACTCAAAAGTTTTTTTTAAAAAATATTTTAAAAGTTTTAAATGTAACTGGGGAAAATATTAAATAAATGAGAGATTAAAAGAAGAAAAAAGGACATTAAAAAAAAGAAAGAAAACTAAAAACAGAAATGTAAAAGGTTGATACAGTTGACTATGAAGAGTCATTGTTCGCTCCTGAGCAGGAAAGTGATATGATAAAAGTAATATTTAAGAAAGAACAATATGACAATAAAACAATAATGGCTGGAGGTAGAAGAAACTCAAGGCAAGCTATTTAGGGGGATTAAACTGCAATTTGTGCTTTCAGGTTTCTCTCTATATAAAGATATTAGGATATAGATCATGGAATATAAGAACTAGAAGGGACTTTCCAATTTAACTTCATCATTCAGATAAGGAAATTACTATTTCTACTTCAAAAAGCTATAATGTAAAGCTACAGGTTAAATGTTCCTATGTATTTTGTAAATGCCATGGACTATAATTAATAAATTGGGGATTTGAAAAAATGTAATAGCTTACAATTAGATTCTGAGTTCCCCATCTAATATGAAAAATGAACCGATGATCACTCAAGACTATCACAGAAAAGTCCATAGACTGGAATGATGATCTCTTCCAAAACTATAATTAAATTACTATAAGTTTAAATACATTGAAGATAAGCAACTCCTACTTGTCAGATATCATCCCAATTCAAAAGTAATAACACCTGACTGGGATAAAGAAATCTGGATTTTAATTCCAGTCCTGCAAATTTAGCTAGTAGTGTTCAACTATTTATCTAACCTCTTTGGACCTGAATTCCTTCATATATAAGAGGAAGGATGCTGGATTAAATGTGCCCTAAGCACACCATCTTTTGCCTGGACTACTATAGTATCCTCTAGACTAGTCTCCCTTTCAGTGCAATCTTTATAGGTCAAAAAGCTACAGCTAACCATGTAATTCCTGTGCTCAGAAATCTTCAATAGTTCCATAGTAACAAGCTTCTTAGCCTGCCATTTACAAAAACAATTTTGCTCCAACCCACCTTTCCAGTTGGATTTCATGTTACTTCCTTTTATGCCTTCTATACAAGAACCAAATTTCCTTATCTTACCCTGCCCCCTTCTGCCTCTGTATATTTGAACAGTGTACTCCATGGCAAAATATATTCTCTCAAAGCTTGAAAAAGGAAACAATTCATATGCTATCATTCTCATCTAACACAAAGAGGCAATCTTTTCAATAGCAGTGAAATCCTACTTTGATGCTTTCTGGTGATATAGGGGTGATCCTAGACCCTCCAAAGCTAAGGCAGCTAGACCCTGAGCTCCAGAAGGTCCTACTCTAGCTGGGGAAAGCTTCAAATACAGTGATGAATCACATATCATTAGCCTAGTTAGTACATTGATCAGCAACAACTAGTACTTTTACTATGTAAGTATTTACATAGTAAAGGACAGTACACATCCAGTGTTCCAAGCACTTTTAAAGCTTTTTATTATTATTATTTTTTATTTTAAAGCTTTATTTTCTTAAAATTGCATTCCAATTTTTGGAATATACTTCATTACCTCATTGATACCCACAAAAACCCTGTGAGGAGTGTGCCCTTAGTGTCAAGGCCTAGCCATAGATCACATAGCAAGCTGATTTTCCTGACTCCAAGGTCAGCCTGCAATCCATTTTACTACCTAGTGCCACACAAAGTTGGTATTTAATAAAGATTAAATAGAAGGTTCTGAGAGGATTCTGGGAAAATGGTGGAATAGGTTAGTAAATGTCAAGCTCTTCAGATTTCCTCCACAAATAAAACAAATTTTCACCTCAGGGCAAACACAGACTAGTGAAAAATCAAGAAGAGTTGGGTTAAAACA
Source organism: Antechinus flavipes (assembly GCF_016432865.1). Lineage (NCBI taxonomy): Eukaryota > Metazoa > Chordata > Mammalia > Dasyuromorphia > Dasyuridae > Antechinus > Antechinus flavipes. The sequence goes on along the minus strand of NC_067399.1, from coordinate 300,815,734 downwards.
GGGGTCCTCCTAGTACAACCTGAGAAAGCTGGGGATTAGCCAGTGTGAAGTACAAACATCTCCAGGCTAGCTCCATAGAAACACCACTTAAGGACCCCTGGGACTAGCTGGGTTTGGTTGGAGCCTCAATAGGAGCCACAGAAACTTTCAGCTTCTGGACAGCTTGCAGAGTTGGAGGTCTGAGTCTGGGAAGACTGAGGAGCGGTGGCTGATTAGGAATGCCAGCCTCAACTGTGCTGCAGGGAAGTGGCCCTGGGTGAGAAGGAACCAGCACACCTGTGAGTGAGAGGCAGTGGGTAGGAATGCTGCAGGCTGCAGGCACTTGCAGGAGGGTAGAGTTTGGGGTTTGGGGTTCCAAGTCAGAGGGGAAAGCTAAAGTGAAGCTAGAGGCACCATCCCCCCAACCTCATGATTAGAGGTGCTTACAATAATATTTCTTAAAAAAAAAAAAAAAAAAAAGCAAATTAGAAAGAACTCAACCATAGAAACTCAGTACAAGAATAGGAAAGACCAGCATTCACCTTCAAAGGACATGGAATGTAAAACAAGCTTCTTCTACTCCAAAGAGTTATGTTAAATGGCTCCTTGCTCAGAGAGAATTTATAGAACAATTCAAAACAAGAATTTAAAAATCAAATCAAGAGGGGGCAGCTAGGTGGCATTAGAGGGAGGAGGAGGACTCTTAATTCTGAAAACCTACTCACACTGGGAGTGATCAAATAGGCAACACTCTATATATACCATGAAGGGTACAGCATCCTCCAAAACCTATAAAGAAAAAAGAGGGAGGGAGGGGGAGAGCTGGGTGAAGAGGGAAGCAAAGGGTGGGGGAAGAAGACAAGGGAGGGATCCATGGGTGAGGGAAGGTTAAGTAATAGCAAGGCTAGTAAGAAATAGAAGGGCAGCTCGGTGGCACAGTGCACTGGCCCTGAAGTCAGGAGGACCTGAGTTCAAATCTGACCTCAGACACTTAACCCTTCCTAGCTGTGTGACCCTGGGCAAGTCACTGAACCCCAAATGCCTCAGCAAAAAAAAAAAAAAAAAAAAAAATTGATCTTAGACAAAGTCTAACATATTCAATCAAATGAGAATCTACATTATATGTCAGCCATACTAATATTGTTTTAGATGCGTTTTCATATGGATAAATGCATGTGTGTATTTGTGTCTAAATATATGTAGATATGTATGCATGTTGCTCTGTGTATGTATACAGATATATGTATGTGTGTGGATCTGTGGATGGGAGTGTGGGTATATATAGATATGTATGTATGTATATATGTGTGTGAGAGAGAAAAAGATGGGGCGGGGTGCCTGTGTATCTATATAATATATATAATCTCTCTAACTACAGCCTGCTTAGGGAAGAGGAGGGAAGGGGGAGTTAAGGGGAAAGAAAGAATAAAGTAAAAAAGTGCACAGCAGAGAACAAAAGAATAATCTCTAAGGAAGCAAAAAAAGATGGACACTTATGAATATGATTTCTTCTATTACTACATATCCTTTCTTGAACTGGTCATTCACTGTTACATATTTTGAATCCTCCCTGATATTCTGCTAGGCACATGACAACGTTCTATTTTGTTTTGTTTTCCTTTTGCTTTTCTTTTTTCTATTTTTTTTTAAATAAAATTTTATTTAAAAATTAAATAAAAGATTCCTCTCGGTTACAACATTATGAGTTCAAATAGTAGGTATTTAATAAATGTTTTTCTCTTGATCAGAAAAAAAACAAGTGTCAGACTATGCTATAAAATCTTTATTAAAAAGAGCTTGTGTATTTGGATAAAATTAATGCCCTTAAATTGAATTCGCTTTCTAGCCTGGGAAAAGTCCGTGGCCACAGAGGAGCAAATGCTGCTGTCAGAGTTTTAACCTATATTTCCTCAGGTTTTACGTTACATCTCTCTAATGTGACCTTGCAGTAGGTAGAGAAAACAATGCCATCAGTTTGATGGGTAAAGTTCCAACTGTAAAAGCCGCTTTTGCCTCTTACTAATGCCACCTACTGGACAAGGACAATAATTCACCTTAAATTCCACAGCATGAATTATGGACGGAATCCTAAAATTCATCCAGCAGGTGGCGATCTAAGACCAACAGCCACAGAACGTGATTTACAGACCGCCATCCGACGAATGGGAAGTTAGGTTTCATTCTAGTTTTCATTAACCCAAATTCTCTTTGGGCAAGTTTGACTTTCATCGATTTCCTCGGATGATACACTCGAGCTCATTTTCACACTCGAGTCAAGATGCTTCTACAGCGCTGACCTGAACGACGAGCCGCAGTGACTCTGTTCTCTTCCCCTTCAAAAAGAAGGAACCTGCAATTTTGTCAGACAATCAGAGGCGAGCGCGCCTATCTTGGGGACTGTCTCATTTAACTTCCCCATTTGTTAGATGAGGAAACTGAAGCCAGACAAGAGAAGAACACAAATCTATCAAATAGCTTTTAGAAACCAGCGCACAGGGACACAAGCCTAACTGCTGGAAGTGCCTCAAGCTGGGCCCCCGAGAGCCGAGGCCCTTACTCGTAGTCCCGATGCACTTACCAGTTATAATCCCCTATAACGCTGACGGTCTGATCTGCATCAGCAGCCCACGTGACAGGTCGCTGAGTGAGCACTTGGCGTAAGGTGAAGGCATGGTCCCCGGCTTGCTCGGTATTGGCGAAGTACTCAAAAACTCCCGTCTGATCAGCAAAATTCGGAGCTTCACTAAAAGGTGGATTAGCTGTTTTGAAAATAAGTCATCGTTTCGTGTATATTAAATATTTTGGATTTATGTTTCTAGGCATTCACAGAGCAATTTTTTTTAAATCTTTCAATTAAAATAAACATCATACATATAAATATGCCTATAATTAAATATGTGTGCATGTACACATGTGTAGGTACACACATGTCTACACACATACAAACTGACCAGGGCTTAAAATTCCATATAACAAGGAGCTAGCAATTATTATCCTCTATGTAATAAATTAAATATATTAAATTCTACATAATAATTTAAACCTATTTTTTTAAATCACATATTCTTTGCCTTTACTAAGAAACAATCATTGCAATTTAATTTTAATGTCTTTTCAATGCACTTCTCAGTCCTTTTTCTAGCAAAAAATTTTAGTTTTATTATAATATGTGTAGAAATACCATAAGAACCTACAACAGCTAGAATTTAGATATTTTCCCCCATTTTTGAAAATGAATATAATATAGTTTTTTGTCTCAAGTTCTACCTGTATCAGGACATCGACAAGTCTCTCTTTACTGTTAAATAAGAGCCTCTCATACTTGCTGAAGGCAACAGAAAGCAGTTTTAACAATATCTCACATTTATTTATAACTATCTAGGATTACCTTTGAATTCTAAATTTCATAGCTTTAATAGCTAATTAATAATAGCATGAGTTTTAGGTCTCAGCATAGCCTCATAGCTTCAGAGATGAGAGTAAAAGCAGCCTCTGGCACAGCATAAGTTCTACAACATGTGTAGCTCAGATCTCACAGACTCATTGATAATCCATGAAAATCGATGAAAGTTAAACTTCTACAAAGAGAATTTGGGTTAATGAATTCTTCCAAAGAGATACAAAGCCACTTTTTAGAAAGCTAATCTAACCAAACTATTTCTTAATAGGCAACAACTAAACTTTACTGAACATTTGTGGACATTATGGCTGGGCTTCCATTATGATACATCTTGATGGAAACCATTTTGCAACTAAGGACATGAGTCCCGGATATGAGTCCTGATAGTCTCACAACAGCAATGAGATGCACAATTTCAGTAGCATTTAGACTCTTCATTCACAAGCATCCCATACATCCAAATCTTGACTTTTCTACTTTCACAGTATTCTCCTATGAATCCTTTGTCTATATTCACCTGACTAATACTTGTATTGGAGCCCTCATTACCTTAGTCTGAACTATGACAATACTTTTCTATTTGATCTCCTTGACTTCTGTATCCCCGAGATCAATCCACTATCCTCTCAAGTGATCTTTACGTGACCATATCACATCTTGTTCAATACATTCCAGTGGCTCCCTATTACCTTCAGCATCAAATATAAAATCTAAAGTTTCTTTCCTGTAGCAGGCCACAGATAGACATTGTTAGCAGGTTTTCTCCAGGCTGAAGGATTTCATACCCAGAATTGCCCCGCTATCTGCGGCCCTCTACACTTTCCTCTCTTACCCATTTTCTTATACTTTATTCCCCTCCTCAAATTCCTATTTAAACTCCTCAAACAGCCTATTAGCTGTTATTCCATATCCTTCCTATATATGTGTCTCTGAATTAGCCAGTCCCTTATACCTGGAATGATCTTCTTTTTACCTCTACCCCTTAGTTTCCCCAAGTTTTCACTCAGTTAAAGCCCACCTAGGACAGAAAAGATCTCCTAATTCCTCCAGCATTGTTTTTTTCTCCCCTTTCAGATAAACTAATATCTACAATTTGGACATCTTGTACATGTTTGAAGACAGAATCTATTTTTAATTTTTCATTCAGTGCTCAGCATTCTGAGCACAATATCTGGCACATTAATAAATTCTTTTTGATTGTTTTATTGCCAGTGACAGTCAGCAAGTCTCATAGGATTCCCTTGCCATAAAACTCATCTACTCAAACAACTATTCAAAGCTAAGATTGGATGTCTTCAATGAAGGTTTAAAGTTAACTTTACTCTTGCAAAGAGATTTTTTTTAAAATAACCTAGAGGATTAATCCATTTATGATTGAGATTTTATACTGACTTCACGATGAAAACAAACCAATGTATGGCCCCAATCTAATTCTAAAATTAAAGACCATATTAAGTTACGTAAAAAAAAACACTTACCAATGTTAAAATCATCTTTATAGCTTGTTGGAAATGGTTGTGACTCTGGAGGAATAGGATAACTGCCTTTCTGACCTGTAGTGATAGTTGTTAAAGTATACACTTCATCCAGACCCAATTTTAATGTGATTGTACCATCATTAATCTTAAAGGAAAAGGGAAAACAATGGTTAAATCCAAAGAGGGCTCCTATCTGTACAGGCTTAAATCACAAAAGACTTTAGGGGTCACTAGAAGAACTTCAGTTAGAACTTCCTAAGTGCTTGTGAGAATCAAGCATGTTACCTTAAGAAAACTATAGAGCTTCTTTCCCTAAAGGATCTGTGAAAAGCACAGAAAAAAATCAGACAATTAAGTTATTTTTCAGAGCAGCCTCAAGGAGAAGAATGTGGTTGTGAACTCAATGAAAATAATAAATCATAGAGCACTTTACTTAGAGCAACTCTTTAAGGAGATGAAAGTAAAAAATATCATTCAACTGATTTGACAACTAAGGAAGAAAGTGAAGGTCATGAGAGAAGTGACTTGACCAAGGTCAAACTAAGATGTTAGGCAAACTCTGGTATGCGTTTTTCTGCACAAAACTCTGTGTGTGTGTGTGTATGTGTGTATCTATCTATCTATATATATATATATATATATATATATATATATATATATACATAAAATATATATACACACATGCATACACATACAGAGAGAATGAGACAGACACACACACACACATACACGCGGATATACACATATAAACACATATATAAAGAGAAATAGAGAAAATCAGAGAAAGATGAAAGAAAGGGAAAGAGAAAAGACAAAGAAAAGAGAAGAAAGAGGCACAAGGATACATATAAACACATATACAAACATATATACATATAAATATACAGATAGATGTGTATATTTAGATGTTCCCTACCCCTCCCTTCCTGTCTCCCTCTTTCTCTGTATGTTGTCTGTTCCTCCCTTCTTTTATCTCACCTTTACCCCTCACCCTCTTTTCCTATTCTTCTCTCTCATCCTTACTCTTTCCTACCTATCTCTCTCATATACACACACAAACTCCCTTCCTCCTTCCCTCTTCCCCTCCAGGGTCTCTATCTTCTATTGTTTGTATAATTATACCTATCTTTATGATCCATCAAGGTGGAAAAGACCATAAAATGCTACTGTTTACTCAGAATTTGTTAATTTTAATATTTCATACTTATCATAATTAGTACATAATTTTTAGATTTAATTTATGATAAATGTGTTTCTATATTATACATATACTTTGGAGTACATTGAATTTCTTTTTAGAATGCACAAAAATAATTTATGTCCATTTTATAGGGCCTGGAGCAAAAATTTTACTCGTTTAAAGCAGACAGGTTTGCAGTTTTCCTAAATTTGCTTTTGTGATAAATTATTAAACATAGTTATAATATTATGACAAATCCCTGGTTCAGAACAAATTTCCTGATTAAAACATTGATACCATGGAAAAACCACCTATTTTATAATTCATTTTACAATCTTGTTCTCAGATACATACTACTTCAACTGAAGACTGTACACACATACATATAATATTTTACATGCAGAAGACAATGCTAAGACTACTAAGAGAGTCAAATTTCATCAAAAAAGTAAGTAGATAAAATTCAAAGACACACCAAAAAACTTGTTTCTTTAGAATGCAAGGCTTGTTTTGCCTTGGAAAGAGTTTTGCTTTCTATAAATTATGACTAATTCCTACCTTTAGAGGAGGTAGTTGTTTGAATAAGACAGAGTTATTTCCAGTTTTGTCCCCTAGTTTGGAATACCACACCTGTAACGTTCTTAATTGTTTCTGGAAAGAGAAAAGCATCAAAAAAAGATAAGAGTTTTTCTTAAGCTAGACCAGATTTACAATTTCTAAAATCATAAAACAACTAAAAGTAAATATGCCGAAACATGCTAAATTTATTAGTCACCTTCAACTTCAAAATAGGTTTGTTTATTTTTTCTCCTCTGGACTCTTTCCCAAATGCAGAAAAAGATAATGCTGAACATCTGAAGATAGAGTCAAAGCAATAGTTGCAAAAGGTAAAAATTAATGTAGCTATTTTTCATCAGCAATACATAGACAGTTGGCAATCACTGAAATGTTAGACTTTGTGTGGGATGCTAAGATTTTGATGCCTGTCTCCAAGGGCTTCTGCAAATAAAGCAACATGTTTTGACAACAGTGAGTAGTTAAAGAGCTAATTTAGCTCAGTTTGAATCTTTTGACAGTGGCATAGTTTAAGTAATTTTTTCTGTCTTTAAGACCAGAAAGAAACATGAGGAAGGGCAAGATACTACTCCTTTATTTAAACTTTGCTACTTATAAGGAGTTTGGGTTTTCCATCAACAAATCTTTTCACAAAAACTCCTGATTGAATTAGGGGTCCTCTAAAAGAATTCTTTTCTTAATGAAAAAAGAAATAAACTTTCCTATTTTTTGCCATAGATACTAGGGTTCGTGAATTCTTGTCATGTGGACTTGCGCTCTGTCTGTCTCTCTTGTCTCTCTTTCTTTTCCTCTTTCTCTGAGGCCAGCTTCACAACTCATCAGTAGCAGCCCTTTTAGTGGTGGCAAGGAATTGGAAAATGAGGGGATGGTCCTATCAATTGGGGAATAGCTGAATAAGTTATGGATGTAAGGGAATGAAATACTATTGTTCTATAAGAAATAATGAACAGGCTGATTTCAGAAAAGCCTGAAAAGTCTTACATAAATTGATGCTGAGTAAAGTGAGCAGAACGAAGAAAACGTTGCATATAGGAACAATGAGACTGTGTCCTGATCAACTAATCTGAAACAATTCCAATAGACTTGAAATGGAAAATGCCATTCATATTCAGAAAAAGAACTGTGGAGACAGAATGCAGATCAAACCATAATATCTTCACCTTTTTTTCTTTTTTGTGTTTTTCTCTTTGTTATGGTTTTTTTTTCCACAACAATGCATATGGAAATGTTAGAAATTGATTATATATGTATAACATATCAGACTGCTGTCTTGGGGAGGAGAATAAGAGAGAAAGGGGAAAAAAAATGACTTCAAAATTTTACAAAAATGAATGTTGAAAACCATCTTTACTTGAAATTGGAAAAATTATATATCATTAAAATAATTTTTTTTAAAGCTCAGTTCTAAGTTGTTGCATATATGCTTCACTTAAGTTCCCATAGAAAACATCAGTCTGAGAAACATTTATTTTTTCAATCTTTAAATGCAACACTTATATAAAAAGTAGCAATTCCATTTCTTCTTATTACAAAGTTCGCAGGATAACTTTTCATGAAAGGGTTCATCTAAGCGATTAATGATTATTAAAAAAAAATTTCAAAGCACATGACCTTGTAATTTTTCTGGGAATATATTTTAAAAGACAGTTTCGATAATAAGCTTCTCTGCGAGATGACTAACATTACTCAAATGAGATAACACATGACTTCTGGTACATTTGTCTTGTTATTTCATATATATACTTACAAAGGATCCGCTAAGAGAGAAATTTGCAATTTGTTCTGACACACGGAAGAAAGGAAGAGGTGGCCTTATGCATTTTGAATGCTTATGAGTCTGGAAAAAAAAAACTTCAAATAAGATCTAAATTAACTAAACATCCCTTGCTTAAAAAGAAAAAAAAAATAGTACTGATATTTGTGTGGCACTTTAAGGTTTATAGTTTACATGCATTATTCTATTTGATCATTAAAACCATTATGCAAATTGGTACCATAATTATGAGTAAATCTATTTTACAGAAAAGAAACTGGGGCTGAGAAAGTAAATGGCTTGATTATGGTTAACCAGTATCAAATATAGATTACCTTTGATCATAATTCCCACCCTATTTCTATTATACTAAGTCATCTTTATTGTTATACTTTAAAAAGAAAAAGAAGAGGCAGCTAGGTAGCACAGTGGATAGAGCAATGGCCCTGGACTCAGGAGGACCTGAGTTTAAATCTGGCCTCATATACTTAACACATCCTAGCTGTGTGACCCTGAGCAAGTCCCTTAACCCCAATTACCCCCCGGGGGGGAGAGGAGGGAGAGTTGGGGGGAGATCCTTAAATGAAAAAGGAATAAGGAAAAGTAATTAAATATTTATTGTTCCAAATTCTAATGTCACAAGATTAATTGTCCAAAACAAATTCATTTGAAAAATATATTTCATTAATCTCTCATTGATTTATGTCAGAAAGAAGTTCAATAATTTTATGAAAAAGATGAAAAATAGTTAATTCCCAATTATATATGAAATATGTATTAATTTTCATTTTTAACAGATACTGGCTTATCCCTTTCAATTAGGTATATGGCCACAAAGATATCCAATAGACTAAATCACTCATATCCATCAGGCAAATTGCACGTATTGTCAGTCAGCCCTGGCTGATGTGTCACTAGTTTTGTTGAATTGCCTTTCTTATCTTGTTCATGAAATAGTTAAAGGTCAGGGTCACTGGATAGAGGAGTTCAAGGAGGGAAATAAGATATAAGAAGACTAGAAAGGAAGGAAGGACCTATGGGTTGAAGAGCTCTGAATGCCAATTTTATATTTGCTCCCAGAGGCAATAGTAAGATGCTAGAGTTTACTATGTAGAAGAGTAACATGACCAGACCTGAGCTTTAGGTCAGTTTAGTGACTGAATGGAGGATGGACTGCAGGGGAGAGAGTTTTGAGACAGGGAGGCCCACAATTCAGGGGTGAGATAACAAGGGCCTGCACCTGAGACGTTCCAAGATGAAATCACCAAGTCTTGACAACAGCTTAGACAGAGATCATGAGAAATCCAGGACGACTCCCCAGCTGTGAGCTTGGGGGACAAGGAGGATGGGGTACTCTCTACAATAATAAGGAAGACAGGAACAGAGAGAGAGGATTTAGGGGGAAAGATGAGTTCTGTTTTAGACATGTTGAGTTCAAAATGTCTACTGGAAGTCCAATGTGCGATGTCTGAAAGTCAGTTAGAGATGCAAGACTAAAAGCCAACAGAGACATCAGGGCTAGACGGGTAGATCTGAAAACTGTCAGCCCAGAAATGCTCATTAAATCCATGGAAGCTGATAAGATCACCAAGTGAAACAGTAGAGAAAAAGAAAAGAGGCTCCAAGACAGAACCCAGAGAAATATCTGTGGTCTGGAAAAGGATCCAACAAAGGAGACAGAAGAGCGGAGAGATAAACAGAGAAGCAAGAGAATAGTGTCCCAAAAGCCTGGAGAAGATATTCTCAGAGGAGCAGATTATGATTGTGAAAGGCTGCAGAGAGAGAGAGCCTTTCTTTGGAAAGCCAAAAATTAGGCAAGAACTACTTAGTAGGAGACAAGAGTCCTGCCTTCCCTGTCTTTTTTCTTTCTCTTCCCTCAAGCCCAGCAGCAGGCCTGAGGCCAAAGGGAAGGCTGCTCTTCTTTGCAGTCTTTTTGCATTGAGTTGCTATACATTCCCTTTGGATGATCAGGAGAGCAGCAATAGTTGCCTAATGCTGGAAGAACATCAAGGTATTTTGAGATATAAAGTCAGAAAGAGGGAAAACTCAAATGGCCTCAATTTTCTCAATAAAGTATATTGTTCTTTTGGCCCTGCTCTCTTCTCTCTACAATATTTCATGCAAGTCTACTCAATTTTTTCTAAATTTTATGTATGAAAAAGGAATAATTCATTATATTTACATATGATAATTTCTTCATCTACTTCCCAGTCAATGAGAATATTTTTTTAGCTTGTTATAAAAAAATAATGCTTCTATGAAAAAAATTTTTATGTAAGTGCTATTCTTGGTGTCTATGTTCTCTGCAATATAAGATACTAATAGTGGACTCTCCAGTCAAAGGATATGAACAAGTCATTAATTTTTCTTGCATAACTGAAAACTGCTTTTCAGAATACTTGCACCAATAGGTTGGATTGCATTGAGAAAACTGTGTGATTCTGTCATGCATACTTCTAAAGAAATTATTTCTAAGTACTAGCATTCTCCCTAGGATATCATGTAATTAAAAATCACAGAACACATTTTAGAAGAATTAAAATAATACCTAAAGGGTAAACTGAAAGAAGAGCAGAAATTATAAACAGGTTATGTCGTAACCTAATGATGACTTACTATCCTGTTTAACATTTTACTAGTAAGTTGATAATACCATAAATAGCATGCTTCCAGATGATACAAAGCAGGAACGAAAAGCTAATAAACTGAATATCTGAATCAGGACCCAAAAAGATCATTAGGCAAAACAACTAGCCAAAAAGAATAAGGTGATATTAATTAGAGATAAAAGTTCTATACCTGGATTCTCCTCCCCCCCAAAAAAAAAAATCAACTACATAATTTTAGAACAGGAAAGATGGAACAAGACAGAGTTCATCTGAAAAATATCAGGGGAGGGGAAGGGATTGGTTAATATGCAACTGATATTTACTAAACCCCTCAGTATATGAGTTCAAAATTAAATCAGTGTGAAATGACAACTCCTCTGACACTAGGAGGGAAATATGTCTGGGAGTATTATGTTCACTTCTCAAAAGTTATAGTCTAGTAAGGACACTGACAAATTAGAGAAGCTAAAGAAAGGGAAAGAATTGAAAAAAACTGATAATATTTGGCCTGGAGAAATATAATAGCTGCCTCCAAATGTCTGAAAGACTGCTGAATGGACAAAATGTATTGTCATATACGTTTGTCCTACTCTGCCCCCAGAGGGCAAGAGAAAATGGTAGAAGTTGGGAAATTGCAGAGAAGCAAATTTAAGTTTGATTTAGGGGGAAACATCCTAATAATTAAAGTGGAATGGGCTCCCTCAAGAAGCAGTAAGTCCCCTCTCAATGGAAATTTTTAATCAAAGACTGGATGACTAAATGTCAAGACATTTAATAAAGGAACCTGGGTTAGGTATGGAGTTTTATGTCATACTATACACCTTCCAAGTCTTCTCCCCTCTCTGAGATTCAAAAAGTCTGCATCCATATACAAGAAGCAGCATAAAAAACATTGTCAAGGTTCTTGTCATTCTGTACCTTCATATCTAATCTTTCATTTTTACCTTTGTGACATCTCTCCCACACCTCCCCTTCTCTATTCTGACACTGCCCTTCTGACACTGCAATCCATCATCAGCTCACACCTAGATTATTGCAATAGGCTGCTGGTGACTCTGTCTACCTTCGGTCTCGTCCCCATTCTAGTCCATCCATCACTCAGCTGTCAAAGTGATCTTCCTAAACCTCAGTCTGACTATTCCACCCTCCTACTCAATAAACTCCACTGGCTTTCTATCACCTCCAGCATTAAATATTAAGTTCTCTCTTTGGCATTCAAAGGCTTTCATCCTTCCTCTCCTTACATTTCCTACTTTCCCACACTTCCTTCCATTACATACTCTGAGATCCAATGACACTGGCCTCTTTGCTGTTCCTCATATAAGCCATTCCATCTCATGAATCTACTATACACATAGGAAATCTATAGGAGTAAAGAAGATGGAGGCACAGATGTTAGGGAGAAAGGGGGAGGTAGTCACAGAATACTTCACATAATGAGCAAGATTTAAGTTGATTACTAAAAGGAGAGATAAAATTTTAGTAGAGAGGAAGGACATCCTAGGCAGATGGTCAGGATATGAGGCAAAGTAAGGGGCAGGAAAGTACATATTTAGAGCACATAATAAGAACAATTTAGCTGAAGGAAAAGCTTAAGAAAGGAGGAGTAAATAAAGAAAACCATGCTAGAAATGCTTCAGTAGTTGTGGGAAACAAAATTACCTAAGAAAAATATTTTTGTAAATACTAATCCTCTCTATAGCAACCAGTTAATTAAATCAGCTTTAAAAATCTTACCATGGTTTCAATGATAACAGTGAGGTTACCTAAGCCATCAGTAAGAGCAACATAGCTTCCACCTTTCACTAAATGGCCAACTGTTTTTAGATATTGCCATCCTGGTTGAGCAAACTGAGTGGTATGAGCTGTGGAAAGGCAAAAAGAAATTTAAATATAAGAACTCAAGGTTTGTTTCAAAAAAGAAATGAGCATCATTCTGTGTTAACTATATTTTTTGTTCTAATCTAATTATTTCCTTCTTGTGCAGAAATAATCTATCAAAAATCTTATTTCAACTTACTAAACAAAAACAATTTGCAATTTATTTCAAATAAATTTTGCTATATCTGAGTTCTAAATATCAATTGATATGGAGTTGTCCCTGATAAGCCATTGCACCCCATCTCAAATGCACCCATTGTGTTGCCTGGATTTTTGTATTAGTGTCCTAGTTTTCCCACATCCCCCAACAGTTATCATTTTCTTTTCTTGTCATCTTAGCCAATCTGAGAGATGTGTAGTGGTATCTCAGAGTTGTCTTAATTTACATTTTTCTGCTCAATAGTGATTTAGAGCACTTTTTCATATGACTAAAAATGGTTTTAATTTCTTCATTTGAAAACCATCTGTTCATATTCTTTGACCATTTATCAATTGGAGAATGGCTTGAATTCTTATAAATTCTTAATTTCTTCATCTGAAAATCATTTGTTTATATCCTTTGATCATTTGTCAATTGGAGAATGGCTTGAATTCTTATGAATTCTTATAAATATATCTCTATATATTTTAGAAATGAGGCCTTTATCAGAATCCTTAAATGTAAAAATGTTTCCCCAATTTACTGCTTCCCTTCTGATCTGGTCTGCATTAGTTTTGTTTGTACAAAAAATTTTTAGCAATATAATCAAAATTATCTATTTGGTGTTCAGTAATGAGTTCTCCAGTTCTTCTTTGGTCACAAATTCCTTCCTCCTCCACAGATCTGAGAAGTAAACTACCTTATGTTCTTCTAATTTGTTTATAATATCACTCTTTATGTCTAGATTATGAACCCATTTCAACCTTATCTTAATGTATGGTGTTAGGTGTGGGTCAAAGCCTAGTTTCTGCCATACTAGTTTGCAATTTTCCCAGCATTTTTAGTCAAATAGTGATAGTGAGTTCTTATGCCAAAAGTTGGGGTCTTTGGGTTTGTCAGACACTAGATTGTTGCCTGGATTTTGAAAGAAGGGATCAAGTCCATTTTGTATCCCTAGTATCTAACAAAGTTACAGAGAAAGTATTTGATAATCTCTTTTTAGTTATAAGATAAATTAAATGCAAAATGGTAATCTAGTCAAGGTCACACTGCTAAGAGAACTTGATTTAAATCAAGAAAGGACCAGCTAACTCAATCCCTTCATTTTAAAAATGAGGACATTAAAGCCAAGAAAAGTTAAGTGATTTGGCCAACTTCACACAGACAGCAGTCAGTAACTAAAGTACATTCAGAGTCTAAATTCAATGGCAAATTCTGACTAAAACACAGTTACTTTAGCTCCTACTTAAATTCTGCACTATTTCAATTACACCTAACTGGTATGTTTATACCTCTAATCTGGAGTTTGGACAAGTAGGATAAATGAATTTAGTGTAGAGTGAAAGGTAGTATGGTACACTGTAAAAGATAACCATGATTGGAACATGTCCACATGCATATAATGTGAAGCTTGTATTGTACATCTAAAAGAAGATTACTAATTAGACATCATTTTTGATCAGCAGCATTGAGATCAGATGGTTTTAAGGAGAGGAAGAACCCACTTAGGGTATAAGTGGTAACCCCTACCACTGAATAAAAAATGCTGACTGATTTATCTTGTATACATGCACATGCGCGTGCACACACACCTAATAATTCTAGATATCTTCTGCCAGAAATCCCGTAAGCATCACAAATTCAAAATGTTTACAATGGAATTCTCTCCCAAATCCATTCCTTCTCCAAACTTTCCTATTTTTATTAAAAGCCCCAACATCCTTCAAGGAAACCAAGTTTACAATCTTGGAATAATTCTGAACTTTCCCTTTCCTTCACATGCCATCCCTCCCCCATCCAATAAGGTACCAACTTTTATCAAATTCACCTCCATAATAATTCAGCCATCTGTCCCCCTATCTCCACTCACATTGCCACTACCTATTACAAGCCCTCATCCCCTTTACTAAGACTATTCCAACACCTTAACTAGTCTCCTAGGTTCTAGTCTCTCCCCTCTCTGATCCATTTTCCACACAACAATAAAATAATCTTCCTACACCACTATTCTGGATATATTATTTCCCTACCCCTGAAGTTTCTTTAGCTTCCTATTAATTAATCTCCAGGATAAAATAAAATATTTTAGGTTAGCTCTTAAAGTTGATTATAATCTAGCTTCTGACTCCTACTAGAGTTGACCTTTATGCTACAGATTAGATTGAGGTCTATGAATAATCAGTAGGTTAGTATAACTTGTTACTAAATTAATTTAAATTTGAATATTATATTTTAAATATCCTCTTTTTAGATGAATAAAACTAGTTCTCAATTTTTTTTAACAACCAGTTCAATACTCTACAAGTTACATTTTTTTATAACTCATTATTCGCATGTTAAATGCTGTTTTAGTTGTGAAATATGGTGTGGTAATTTTAATTTGTGAAGGAAAAGTCATTCAACAATTACATCCAACAAACTTTTATTAAGCACTAACTGTGAGCCAAGAAGAATTGAAAAATAACCTTTTTACTGAAGTTTATACTCTATATACAATCCTTACACAGATAAATAAATGTAAGATAATTGTGGGGAAGAGTGTGGACAACCACAGTAAAGGCTCAATAAAGATTTTTCTGAGGATGGCACCTGAGCTAATCCCTGAGGAAAACAGGAAGTAGAAGTGAGAAGAAAGTATATTCCAGGGAACAATAGTATTTACAAAGTAGGAGATGGAACTGTCAGTTCAGGAAACAGAAAGTAAGTCCAGTTTGATTGATACATTGAATGGTTAAGAGTTTTTGACCGAACATAGCATTACATAAAATCCTTGCAATAAAAGCTATTTCTTTGGCTAATTTTCCCTAAGTTTATTCTAAATACATAGTATTTTATCTTTTTGAAGGAAGATTACCAGGAAGAATCTGATACCTACCTGAAATCCAGATAGGACTATCTACAACATAATGTCCACTCCAGGGCTCCTGAGCAGTCATCAATCCATCTCTCCCAAAAGGTAGTTGTTGATAGTAACTAGCCACCAAATTCCAAGCAATTGTGCTGAAAAATTGGTTTGGCAAATGAGAAAGATCAAAACTGCTTTATAATACAACTTAAATTTGTAGAAGATTAAAGATCCCTAACACCAACAGTTTTGAAAACTCTTAGATAAACTTCCTTCTTTTCAAAGGAAAGAAAAATAGTAAAGTCAAGAATTGTCAAAACTGTAACCAAAAAGGTTCTTCTTTCCTCGCTTCTGATATTTCTCACTAAACAAAAGTGAATTTATATATTGTGTTATTTTCTTTTGAGCTAGTTTATAGCAAATTATAGATCACTATATACATGAATATGCTGGTAAATGTTTAACCACCAGCTTTTCAGGAGGGAAAATAAGTGCCCAAAACACTTTTAAGTTTAATCTGTATTATTAACATTTACCACATCCCTTTTTTAAGTCTGGACAGTCAACAAAACAATAAATCAAGCCTGATTTACAGCATTTGTCAACTTATAAACATTCATAATGAAAATTTAACAATCAACTCTCCTATGGCATTTGAGATGGTTGCAGGATACCCCTATATAGCTATTTAAGTGTACTGTTATATAAATGTGCTTACGCAGTCATGTTGCCATTCACATAGTTCTGATTCAAAATACGGGCCCAGCAGCCTCCACCCACTTCATCATTGAAAGTGCTGTAATCTTCTGAAGACCAAAGTATTTTTTGGGTCTTCAGTGCTTCAGGTATAGTATGAGTTCCAGGATAATGAGCCCTAGGACAAAAAAGTGGGAGAAAATGAGCAATGACCAAGGCTATTTGTGCCTTAGTTTTCCATTTCAAAACAAAATGGTAGGTGAGAAGTTTGAGAAACAGTTGTAAATAAGCGTAAAATGCATATTTAGAGATCTATACTGGATTCTTGACAAACCTAAAATATGAATTAACTAAAACAGTAAAATTTCAAATATTCAGGACCCTTGAAGAATGAGTCATTCTGGAGAACTAAATACTCCAGACAGCTCAGGACTTTAATGAAATTCCAAACTTATTTTGTTTTTAATGAAAACTTTGTAAAAACTGTATTTCAGGCATACCTTAATTCTAACCAAAATTATTTCACAATAATATCACTAATAGACTGTTATTAAACTTCACAGAATCACAAAACCCAAAAGCAATGTTGCTTAGATACATTTACAAATCTAATTTCATTTTATAACTATGTTTTATCTAATACTGTGCTTTTATGAAACCAATTTATATCAACAAATATTAATTGCTTATTACATGTAAGGAGCTAAGTAAACATGATAATAAAAGAATTTTTTAAAATGACAGAATCCTTGCCCTCACGGAGCTATTTCCCTCTCCCTCTTCTAGCATGAGAGTCAGAGAATTGCTTTTATGAAGTAACAAACTCAAAGAGACCAAATCTTGATTCTGTAAATACTTCTGTGAAAATGAGAGAAATGAGAAAGCTCCTGTTTTGAACCTAGATACCTTCTGATGATCTGTTATTCCTTTTTAATCAGTATATGCTAATATAGTCTACAGGGATTATTCTCCCTAACACGGGAACTTTTAGGAAATATTTAAAAAACAGTGGGAAGGAGGTTTTTCCATGTTTAATAAACATCAGTGATATTTCCATATGACTTACTCAGCAATGAAGCATTTTTATCTTGTCTGGGTAGACAGATTTAATGATAGGAAGATTTGGTTCCCTCCCTCTCTGTAGGTTGTTTTCACAATAAATTCTCAAGTCCCTATCTGAGATATAATATGGGTAGCTTTGTTTGGACCTGCCATCTCTCTCAGGCCCCAAGTATGCTCAAGATTCACTCAAAGAGTAGTTATTAAGTACCCAGTGTGTCAAGCACAGTTCAATTAAATTCAGAGGATACAAAGAAAAAAGCCAAAATAGTTCTGGCCTTCAATTTATACTTAACTAGGATAGGTTTCAGGGAAGAAAGCAGACTATTCTACAATCTGTTCCCAAACCATCATTTTCTCTTGCATATATACACATCAATTCTATATCTCAAAGAAAAGAAATGAGGAACAAGATCACAGTTAAGCATGCAGATTTCTTTTCAACCAAAGAGGAAACATCATGGAGCAATGGGAGAAAATTAGTTACTATTCACTTGTGTTCAACTCTTTGGAGTTTTCTTTGGCATTTCCTTCCCCAGCTTATTTTACAGATTAAAATTTGAGGCCAACAGGCTTAAGTGATTTACCCAAGATTACACTGCTAGTAAATGGCTAAGACCAAATTTGAACATAGGAAGGTAAATCTTCCTGACTCCAGGTCCACTACACCATTTATAACAGCCCTTTTTGCTATCCATAAACCTATTTTTGACAAGGAGAGCCCGGAAACGCTTTTTCTTTGTCTCTCTCTGACTTAAGGAATGAGCCATGAGGTAAAGCACTTCAAGCTCCTTGAAAGAGAGATTCTCCTTGAACCCTGCTCTGTGAGAGATAGCCCCAGGGAATCAAATAAAGTGGTTTATCTTGGTGGGACTAGGAGAAGTAATCTCATTTAGCTGGACATCTAGATTTCTACTGACCCTATTGTAGGCTCAAAACCACTCCCTGTAAGTGGTCTCCTCTAGGCCTGGGGGCAGTGACAGCATTGAGAAAATTAAAATTTCTGTCTCAGATTTCTTTATAAAAAATGGCAACTTAGGGTTCAATCCTTGCAGAGAATCTAATATGCCATCCCATGCCATGCTATGCCAAAGAACCCTCTGCCCACTGAAATGATATTCTCTTTCAGCATTACCCTCTCTTAACTCTTATCACCTAAGACTTTATACCTCTCTGTCAGGATTTCTCTACTAGAAACTTTACTTCTCTGCCAGGACCTTGCCACTAAGGAATTCAGTCTTTATTCATGCATAGCAAAGGCTGATTTCCCAAAGCCTGTAATAAACTTTTTTTTATAAGTTTAGCTTTTCAGGTTTGTAAATCCTTTTACAAAGGACATCTGTGCCACCAGAACGGGGTTCCCACAACTCCCTACCTGGCACCGAAACCAAAGAGTAAAGATTTAGGGGAGCCAAACCTCTTCATTTAACTCCCTGACCACGAGGAACCCAATCTCATCATTTTGGTTCCTGGTCAAGGAATCCAGAAATCAAATCTCATCAATTTCACTTAGAATTTCATCTTCATCTTACATGAAAGACAATGGTCAAAACCCATAAGAAATAAACAGACAGACAGACAGATAGATAGATATTATTCTCAGTTCTGTCACTTTCTGTTACATTTTTATTACTTTTTAAATGTTGTGAATCCCTTTCAAAGGCAAAGATTTTATAAGTATGGGGAAGTCCTTATGTAAATTAGAAATCTACATAAATTTTATCAACTGCCTCACAGCTTGTAAACAGTCAGCCTTAACACAATCTATATTAACATTTTTCTTCTCGTGCAAATGTTTTATTTGCCTTAAATATCCTTATTGGGGCTCTAGGTGGTTGAAGAGTATTTTCAAAATTAGCCCTAGAAAGGAGTAAACAAACAGAGTTTATCACATTGTCATGCTTAAACTCTACTTTAATGAGCTAACATTCCCTAATGAAGACAAAAAGAATCAACTGAACACTTAGGTTGCAAATAAATGTGTCAACTCAGCAAAGCCACTTTTTTAGCCTATTGCTAATTAGAAAAAAAAAAAAATGGACAGTACAGTGAGAGTACTCAGTCTGGAGTTAGGAAGACTTACCTTACTGAGTTCAAATAGAGCCTCAGATATTTACTGTGACCCTGGGCAAGTCACTTAAACCGGTTTCCTCATTTGTAAAATGAGTTGGAGAAGGAAATGGCAAGCCACTCCAGTCACTTTGTCAAGAAAAGCCCAAATAGGTTCATGAAAAGAATGGGATACAACTGAAAAATGAACAACAACAAAAAAAAAAAAAAAAAAAAAAAAAAATCATAGAAAAAATAGAAATGCAAGGGCTGGAAGGAGGAACCTTGGAGGCATTCTAGTGTGATGCTCATATTTCAGAAATAAGGGAATTACACTTAGAGAAAGGAAGTGACTTCTCCAAGACCATCCCATATATTAGTCAAAGAGTCAGAACTCAATTCTGGGTCTAGATCTGATCAAATTTCCCCTTTCCACTCTACCTATTTCATGCATCATTATCTTGGTGAAAACAAATGAGAATGATGCAATATAGCTGCTAGAGGAGACAGCAAAAATTTTAAGGTCCCCTGGCTTTAGGGGGCTTCTGTTTTAAAAATAAGTCAGTGATTCTAAGTCCTCTGGCTTCTGGACCCCTGAGGCCTCCCACACCCAATATGAATAGAACTATTGTTCTAATTATCTATCTATTGACAGATGAATAATCTGTTGGTTAGTGATAGCCAAATTCCAGAGACTACTCTTAGGTTCTACTATCTCTGGGTCATAAAATTAGCACATTTTATAACATGAAGAACCAAATAAATGTGTCTCAATGCTTCTGTTTCTTTGCTAAATTCTCTTGGAATTTAGACCACTTCAATTGGTGCTACAGTTAGCAAAAACGTTGACTAGGAAATTCCTGCAAATTCTTTTGAGATACCTTGTGATAACAATCTGTGACCCAAAACCTTTTGGGAGTACCTTCCCAACCTCAACAAGAACATAATTATGAGTATCATTGTGTGCATTTACTTAATCTATTATTCTACCTGCAAAGGATCCCAGGATTCCATTTAAGTACTGACTTACAGTTATGTGGTCTAACCCCCACAGTTTACATATGAGGAAAATGAAATTCAGTGAGTTTCAAAGATTGCCTGAAGTTATACAGGTCAGGAATTTAAACCCAAATCTTTTGGGCTCGAATTTGTTTTTCTTTCTATTTTGCCATGCTTCCTCTGTCAATCAATTAAAAGCAAGAAGTACTTAGTATGGATATACTCAAGGGGCAACATGACAAAGTATAGAGAAAGCAAGATCTAAAAGCAATAATCTAGAACTCTAATAAGAAAGTTCTGGTCATTCAAAGGTTAGCATCTATTTCAATGCTTAGTTACTAAAAAGTACATGAAGTGAGATCCGAAGATTCTCCTCTTCCAAGGAACATCCCGCTGGGTCCCTTCTGCCAAAGTAACTGAGACTGGTAGATTATTTGAACTTAGGAATTCTCACCAACAGTAGGGCAAACACAATATAAGGTATCTGTGTTTGTGAGTGAATATGGTAGGGAAAGAGGGAAACCATACTGCCTAAAGAGAAATGAACTAGCCCAGGAGGTAGAAAATGGTTCTATTGCTTCCATGTCAATCATCAGTGGAATCAAGGAATCAGCTTATAAGTGGCTCTGTTCTTTTAACCTGGGTGAAATAGGGATAGATAAAAAGACAGACAGATACACAGGCAGACAGATAAATAGATGGCTGGCTGGATAGATAAAAGCAAATTTAAGTTTTTAAAAGGAACAACCAGCATGAGAATACTGAGTAACAAAGTTTCATGAAATGCTTATTTTATTTGACATCTGTAAAATTTAGAATAAAAATAAAATAACAAAATTAAAGTCTGATGAGCAAGATAAATGTAGATGTTTAGTTATCCCTCAATAAAATGAAGGCATTAGATCTCTAAAGGGCCTTCTACTTCTAAATCATAATAAAGGATTCTATAACTCTATGCAAACAGAACAGTAAATATATCAGCTCAATTGCCTTCTAGAAATAAAGTACTCTAAAATGAAAATAGATTTTAAAATATTTTATAGACTTTTTACTCATTTTAATGCAATGTCAACTCCTGAGGTTACTTAATAAATACCTACCAGCAATAGTACTATGAATGTCATTATTACTACTTACAGGGAGGAAGAAGCCATTACCACTTTTATTATAGGATTAAAATTCATGGTCAGAATTTTTCTCCACAAATAACAGTATGAGGGACAGGTACTAGATGTCCTGACCAGCCAGCATGGCTTATTATCCAAGAAATTAAATCAACTCTTTTAGAGATGAGAAAACTAAGCCTAGTAGGACTGAAAGACATCTAAGGTCACACAGATAATATCAGTTCACCTAGCACTTTCCTTTTATTATGCTGTTGTTGCAGCTATCTAGTTTAATTGTGATAGTAAGACACACCCAAACATCACAGAACACATAGGAAATAGGTCATTTTTTCAGGCTTAAAATTATTTTTAACATCTCTCATGAATACAAAAGATATGACAGCAAACAGTAAGTCAGAAGATATTATTCCCCTCCACACACTCAGTTTATGACATCCCAGCCAAACTTGTCTTTCTGCTGCCCTCCATTTCCAGTCTCTGCACTATACTCCATTTCCAGTCTCTGCACCTTTGTACTGTACTGGGTTCTCTTCAAAGCCCAGAATACTCTCCCACATCCACTCTTGCCTCTTAAAATCTTCTGTTTTCTATTTCTGTATCTTCTATTTGTGACAAATAACATATCACTCTCAACAGTGATAGTTGAGTGGGGTCCTGCCCAAGATTGAAGACCATTTAGCTTGAGGGCTACGGGTTGGGCCTGTGTGTGTGTGTGTGTGTGTGTATGTGTATATGTGTATATATATACACACACATATATATATATGCATATATATATTATATTATATATATATGACAGGATAAGGCAAAATTATTTCATTTCTTTGTATTTCCAGCACCTAGCACGCTGCCTAGGACATAGCAATCATTAAATAAATCTTGTTGATTAATGAACTAATAGAGGTAGGGACCAAGTATCTTTTTTTTTTCAATTTTCATATCCTCCCCAGAAACTAGCAGTATTTCCTATACAAAGTAGGCATTTAATAAATGTTTAAGTTTTCTAATTTGTTAGTCAACAGTGATTTAACAAGTGTTTATTAAGCACTAAGTGCTAGGCATTGTGCTGACATTTAAAAAATTAGATGGCTAGGATAGACTTTATGATCACTTCTGCTTGAAAATGTTTAGATTTTAAACTGGGATTAAAGAGCTAATTAGCAAGGAGAATAGAAGTAGTGAATAAGGGTTGGGGAGAAGAAGAACAATAGAAATTGAATCAAGGTAAGATTATGAACCTAAATAATCTTAAGATATGTACATCAAAGGAGGGAAATTTTACCCAATAAGAATTTTATAGTACTAACATTGGACTATGGCCACAAACCTTAACACAAAACTGTTTCTGTATTCTATATTAATGAAATGACTTCTTTTACCAAGTCTTAAAAGACTTTTCACAGATTTACAAATTCTCAAAAACCTCTTACCTATACTTATATTATGATTTTTAAAAAAAAGCTAAAAATAATACTAACATGTTAAAAACAAAAGCACCAATCTTTCTGGTATAAATGTCTTATCAAAAGTATATTTAATTAAAGGAAACAGGTAAAAGTTGACTTTGTAAAGTTGCAGTCTAATGTGGAAAAAACAAATAAACTCAAACTATATAGGGCACATACAAAAAAATAACTAGTTTCAAGGATTTCCTACCCAATAACATCGACAGCTTTCATAAGTTCATTATCATGTAGCATAGCAACGGAAATGGGCAGCCAGAGGTAATCACTGGCTATGATCTTCACTCTTTTCAGGCCATTCTGAGAAAGCACTTCTCTTAATACCTTTAAAGAGATAAAAGTCACACATATAACAAAACAAAAAGTAAAAATATTCAATGGATTTTCAATTTTGTTAATAGCTCTCAGAAATAGCTAATGATTTATTTTTTAAAGAAAAGAGTAATAGGGGCAGTTAGATGGCAGAGTGGATAGAACACCAGCCCTGAAGTCAGAAGGCCCTGAGTTCAAATCTGATCTCAGACATTTAACACTGCATGGCTGTGTGATCCTGAGCAAATCACTTAACCCCAATTGCCTAAACAAAAAACAAAACAAAACAAAACAAAACAAAAGAGTATGGAGATCCTACCATAAGGTAATATAACATAGGAGATCAAAAAGAGGGAAAAAAGGTCCCACAGATATAAAAATTTTCATAGCATCACTCCTTGTGTAGTAAAGAACTTAAAACAATAACAACAACAACAACAAAAGCAGGTGTTCACTGACCAGGGAATAGCTTAACAAATTGTAGTACATGAATGTAATGGACTATTGCTACATGGTAAGAAATAATAAAGGTGAATAATTCATGAGAACAAAGAAAAACCTGTCGAACAATACACATTATGATTACAACACAAGGAATAAAAACAAAAGTACAACTGAATATTGTACAACTATAATTTCCAAGCTGGAACCCAAGGGAAAGTTGGGTGGGGAGCAAGAGATGTGCAAAATAGCATAGATTGCTAGATTTGGGTTCTGATAAGTAGTTATGCTGAACTATTTTTTCCTTCTCTATTTTTTTAATTATAAAAGAGGTTCAAGGAAGAGCTATGGTATGGGAATATAAAAGATACTTTAAACATTTCATTTACATACACAGATTTATAATTAAAATGTTTAATTTTAAGTCTCAATACAACTTTACATTAAAAAAGACAATTAATGTCATTACTTTAAAATTAATCCACAATGTGACAAAAAAAATCCAAAGATGAAAAAGATTGGTTTAAAAATATTAATGTTCTTAAGAGAAAAATTATTTTATTCTATGTTGAAGGTGAAAATGCTTGTTCTTACTTGGGGAGCAGGTGGGGGAGGAGTACAAAGTAAAAATGTAATCTCTATTCTTAAGAATTTAAGCAAAGAAAAATTAGCACATTAATATTTTATTATTATTATTTCATAATAATTATATATATGAAATAATAATAATAAAATATTAATGTGCTAATTTTTCTAATTAACTAATTAAGTTAATTCTAATTAACTAAATTAAGTTAATAACTTATAAAATAACTATAAAATAAATTTATTGTTTATAATAATTATATATATAAACAATAAATTTATTTTATAGTTATTTTATAAGTTATTAACTTAATTTAGTGATTATGATTCATAATTTATTATTTATTAATAGGGATAGCCAATATTTATATGGCAGATATGTGGAATACTGTTAAATGTGGCTGTATTTTATAGTTTTTCAAAAAAGAAATCTGTATAAAGTAGCTAAAGAAATCTTTTTGAAGGAAGTAGATCATGAAGGATGACTAGGATTTTGATAAGACACTTTAACTTCCTTTATCCACCTAAAACTGCATTAAAAAAAAAAAAAGTTGGCAGAAATGAGTTTTACCAAGGAAGCCAGCAGGAAATCTATGGAAATCTCAAGATCTGAAAAGTGGATCCATTATGGGGAAACCAATGAAAGCAGAAGTGAAAGGGACTGAGGAGGCAGGAGAGAAGCTGCACTGGGGAAGGCAACATGAGTTCCCACAAAAGCACATAAAGACAGTCAGCCTTTACTCCTGAAAAATGCAAGCTATTGCAAGCTAGGGGCCTTCAGTCAGATCCTAACCTGTCAAAACAGAAACGAAGACAAAACCAGGTCTTAGAAACCATCAGTCAGAAAGCTATTACCTCACATGCACTCCTCAAAGCACTGGAAGCTGCACAAGACAGAAAGATGCTAACAACTAAACCCTAACATGAGCATCCCTGTCTGGATTGGCAATGGCAATGGCATCCAGATGGTAGTCAACAGGACCCTGTTAAGGACGTTTTTCTCTCTCTCTGAGAATTGCCATGTATGCCATGTCAGCTGGTAGGGCAGGCCCAGGAGATAAAATGTGGTTTGGCCTGTGAGGCAGGAGGTTGTGTCTGGCAGGTGTTAAAGGAACTGCAAATGGATTCCTTGATGGCGAGAGGTGTGTCCTCTTGCTAGATCTCCTTCTAGGATGTAGCACTAACTCCACCTGTCTCCTTTCTGCGGATTCACCTACACAGTGCTGAGGCACGGGGTAATCCCAGAGGACAGTAAGTATAAATAAACTCAAGAGAGAGATGCAGGCAGATACATACATATGCTTGCTCTTGCTTCCTGCTAACCGCTGCTGAGATTACCAATAAAGAAAGGCTGTTTTGCACCTCAAGATCGGCTCGTCTTCGTGTGTATCCGGGAGTATCCAGAAGACTGATATGTATGGCCCTGGCAGTCTAGAATAATGTGCCTGGACGGTTCAGTACAAATGGCGCCCAAACGTGGGGTGGAATTGGCCAGGGACCCTATGAGTTCGGCTGGTCCAATCATGGGAAGGGAGATTTTGGGATCGAGAGGTGTTGGGGAAAGAAGTGTATAGAACAGCAAAGTAGGAAAGTAGATGGGACCTCACAGGAAGAGGTAATGAGGAAGAAGCAGGATAGGAACATAAGGAAACAAGAAATAGATAAGATAAAATAAAATAAAAGAAGGCAGGGATAAGATGAGGAATGAGGAAGTAAACAGAGGGAGGTATGAAAAAAACAGATGGGGCCATGGGAGGAGGCAGGGATAAGATGAGGGAGGAGCAGGTGAACAAAAGGAAGGTGGCACCCAAATCATGGCCTACTTCCTCATCCTCCACCTTCCCTGAGGAATGCTTCCCTTCTGCTCCTTACTAAACTGAAAGAGGAAATTAACACTTGAATTTCCATATGTTAAGGAGCTGTTGGCTCCTCTAGCCTCCAGCAGTATACTAACCCCAAATGTTTGGAAGACTTGCTAAAGTCTGCTTTACACCTGCAGAGTCTGCAAAGGATGACTGTTTACAGACTTAGCAAAAATCTTTGTAAGAGACATGCAGAGAGTCACACCCCCTCAATATGATTTCCATAAAATAGCAGAAGTTGGAAGGTATGAAAGAAATGAGGATCAAATGCATTATGATGCAGCTGTGAATGCAGCTGTATCCCAATGTGCCCAAGGAGCATTTAGCAAAATCCAGGCTTCTGGAAAGCAGAGGGCCTCAATGACAAAAATTAAACAGGGCCCAAATGAACATTTCCCTGATTTTGTGGCTTGCCTGCAGGTGGCTGTTAAGAGATTAGAAGGTAAAAGAGAAGCGGCTGGTCTTCTTCTCAAGAAATTAGCTAGGGAGAATGCTAATGCCCACTGCCAGAGAGCCATGTTCTCTTTAGATGGGGACATGAACCTTGAGGAGATGATAAAAAGATGTGAGAATGTTGGCTCCAGTGCCTTTCAAAGGGGAGGAAGTAGACAGAATCTTTAATGGGCCACACAGACACACGTGGATAAGGCCTTAGATACTTATAATTTTTGTGCCTGGATAGGGATACATGGCTCTCTCCAGGAATGATACATTTGGCACAATCTTATAGACAGGACAGAAAACTAGACCCCATGAAAACAGAGCTTCAAGCACCAGAGAATATTCAAAAGGTACTTTGGAAGGATGAGGAAGGACATGGGCAAGGTCCATCCTTAGTGCTTTGGAGAGGGCCAGGATATTTATGTCTTGCAGGTCCTGATGGGGAAGGCCGCTAGAGTCCAGAAAGAAGAACAAGGAGAGTTGATTCTTCCAGACTCTGAATCATGAAATGCCAACCACTTGGTCAACCTGAAATCACCCAAGACCTGATTCTGACACTCAGCAACGGAAGCTGCTGCATAAAGTCACTCATCTTCCCTCTTCAGTCTGGACCCCTTTGGTAGGGTCAGCTTTATGCCCCTTGTCAGCCTGAAGCAGCACCAGAAGATGAGAGCTTTGACCCTTTGCCATAGATGGGTCTAGGTCTGTACTAATTGAGATGGCCCTTTATACAAAAGTTAGGGAAATCCTTCCATAGCTCCATCTTCCATAGCTTTCTCTACTGCCAACACCTGCCTTAGTGGCAACATGACCCTGATGACAGCAGCTTATTGGATCAAACATACTTCCTTTCCCATCCTCTCTACTGTATATTGTTGCTTCTTCTGCTTTTGCTTACTATGTTTTCTATGTATTTTTAGAAAATCTATAGAGGTGCTTAAGGTGTAAACATAAGAACACTCAGCCTTATTAATAAAAAAGGGGGATATGTTAGGGATGTTTTTCTCTCTCTGATAATTACCATGTACACCATGTCAGCTGGTAGGGCGGGCCCAGGAGGTAAAAAAGGGCTTGGCCTCTGAGGCAGGAGGTTGTGTCTGGTAGGTGTTAAAGGAACTGCTAATAGATTCCTTGAGATGGCGGGGGGTGTGCCCTCTTGCTAGATCTCCTCCTAGGATGCAGCACTAACTCCAGGCGTCTCCCTTCTGTGGATCCACCTACACAGTGGGCTAGGCTCGGGGTAACCCCAGAGGTCAATAAATATAAATAAACTCAGAGACACAGGCTATGCTTGCTCTTGCACTCTCTTGTTCATTTCCTGCTAACCCCTGCTGAGATTACCAGTAAAGAAAGGCTATTTCACATCTCAAGATCGGCTCATCTTCATGTGTATCCAGGAATATCCTGATTCCTGTACATAACAATGTACAGCCCTGGCAGTCTAGAATACAGTGCATGAACGCCCGGCACAGGACCCAACAAGGCTCATTTGACCTAGTAAGAAGACTGGGATGGATCAACCTATGAACAAAATATCAAACCCAGAGTCATGGCTGAAAAGAAGTATCCAAAACAAGGGACAAATACTATCAGGTGAGAACCAAAAAGGCAATCCAGAAGAAAAAAAACAACTCTACAATAACTATAAGCAGAACCCTGGAAGAAATAAAAAATATGACATGGCCACACAGACTATAAGGCTAGAAGAAAAGAAATTTTTTTTAAAAATGGTATTAGAAATGAAATGAGTATCTCAAAAGAAAAAAACTGAAAGAATATTATCTTAGAAGACAAGACTTAAAAAAACTTTACTCAAGCAGTGAATTCCCTGAAAATAAAATGGAATAAACAGAACTCAATGATTTGCACAATAAGAAATATTAAAGTTGAGACTGAAAAAATATAGAGGGAACTGAAATTGACTTGGAAAAAGTTAATTCAAGAATCATTAGATCTCTGAAAACCATGACCATACAAAAAAACTTAGACACCAAAGTTTAGGAAAACATAAAAGAAAATTGACCCAATCTATTAAAACCAGATGACAACTATAAAAAATCCACCCATTACATCTTAAAAGAAACACCAAAATGAAGATACCTAGAATATTATAGCCAAAATCAGCAACTTCTAAGTCAAAGAAAAAATACTACAGTTAGACAGAAAGAGTTCAGATACCAAAGAACCAGAGTCAGGATCATGAGTTCTACTCTCCCAAAATACTGAAGCACTAAATTATTGTCCTAGGGTTACACAACCAGGATTTATCACACTCAGAATATGAATTCAAGTCTTTTTAGAGTTGAAGCATTCTCTATCTACCGTATGCCATGTTTCCTCTCATCTAATGCTAGGATCATAAATTTAAAATTGAAGAACCTTAAAAGTCATTTCCTTTATTTTATAGAATCAGTAACTGAGGACCAAAAAAAGTCAGTGGACTTATCCAGTATCATTCAGCTACTAAAAGTCTGAAGAAAAATTAGAACTCAGGTCTTCCTGACTTCCTGCTCAGTGTTCTATCAATTATACCAAATTACCTCATACTTTTTTTTTAATTAAAGTTCTATCATAAGACAAATGCAATTTATTTAAATCATTATAATTAAGCTAGAAGGAGAGAAATTATTGAGTCTTTGAAATAAAATCAATGACTTTAGTAATTACAATGGACTCATGATCTCATTTTTTATGAGTATTGCCTTCAACTAATGCATAGCATATATTAATTTAATCCATGCCTCATCATACTATACAATTGTGGTCCAATTACATATATATACATATACACAGAGAAAGAGAGATGCATACATAAAAAAAAAAGATTAGCAAACATACTGACACTGCAAAGGAAAAGAGTGATTGCAAATACAGTCTGAAACGATAGGAGAAAAAAAATCCGTTTTAAATTTTATGCTCAATAGAGATATTTCAGGATTTTTTTTCAAAGTTTTCTAACTGCATGAAAACATGGTTCTGATAATAATTTAGGCACATCTTTATAAACCCAGGGAGAAAACAAAACTTATAAGATTAAAAAAAAAAAAAAAGCTATTATTTCTTAAAATAACATTAAACAAAAGTGTTTTATTTAATTTAAATTTCAGTAAGGATAAATGTTTCAATAGTCTTAACTCATACCTTTTTTTTCCTTGATTATTTCAAAGTTAGAGTAAATTATGAGTTTGTTTTCATCTTTTCCTTTTGGCAGGTAGCTTATCTACTATCTTTTATTCTTTTGCTCTACTGAGTACTTTTAAAGAGATTATTTCCTATAAATAAAAACTTGCAAGTGTTCAAATCTCAATACTGATAAATGATTTGATAAATAGAAATCATTCCTCTAGGAAAGGGGTAGTGAGAGCTGACCTAATACTCAATATTACATTAAATCTCTCTTTCCCTAGCATCCCTTTAAGACTCTAAGTTGCAGAACAGGAGACATTTGCATGTATAGAGACAGATTCTTACATTAATGAAATAAAAAATCTAAAGTACCCCTATTTACTATCCCTGCTTTCTCCCTAAAAAAATTATTCCTATCTTTTTAAAAATTTTCTTTGCTGAAATATATTAGCACCAAGGGCTGAAAAATTATTATTGTCTATGGTATTAATTTGTCATTATGACATGAAACAAATGCTAAAACATCAAAATGAAAGGAGATTTTTTTACAATAATTTTACAAACAACAAAATAAATGTTTTAGAGTTGCCATAGCTTTAATTTCAGGGGTTCATAAAGATTTTCTTCTGCCAACAACAGCAAGGAAATAAAACCTTTCAAGATTCTACAAACCTTTATATATTTACTGTCAAATGTTCTCTCATTCCAAATCTACAAAACAAAATTTTTAAAGATAAGGTTAAAATATAAAAATTTGAATATAAAACAAAAGTCATCATAAAGACCATTCCCCTCCCTTCCCATATTTCATTTTATTTGACTATTGCTTTTTTTACTTTCCCTCCTCATAGAATTCATACATTTATGATTTATAAGGCACCAGGATGCCTGTTTAAAAAAAAAAATTCTGTTTTTAAAAAATTAAGCATTTATTGCATGATTTAATAGAACCTAGACAATAAGCTAAAAAAAATTAATCCCAGACCTAAAAAATTAATCAGGAAGCCACATTACAATTAGTCAGAAAACTAAATAGATACCAAAAAAAGTATTAATGAGCCAAATAGAAAAATCAAATACTTAATGACAATGGAAAGAATAGGAACAAGAAATAGGAACAAACTCCATTATAATTAAACAATCACAGAGTTCTAGAGGCACTATGTTTGCTTTTACATGAGGGAATCAAGGCCCATAGGGTAAGTAACTTGCCCCAAATCTCACTTCTTCAGTGGCAGGAATAGGACTAAAACAACAGCTCTCCAGCATTCCAAATAAAAGCAGAGAGGAAACTGGGATGGCATTTCCAAAAAACTAAATGTAATTGTTATTTTATTTTATTTTATTTTATCACTATCCAACTATCAAAGAAAAAATTTAGCCCATGACAAGAAAGACCAGTTGAAAAATAAAATGTGAATTGGGTCTAAATATAAATATAAAATCTTAATTAAACACATATGGTTAAAAAATAAATAAATCAGAAGTACTTTAAATATATTACTAACCCCAATATAATCAATATCCAAATTGTGATGTTGTTTAGCACCCAATATCCAAGACACAACATATAAAGCAGTAATTTGGGGCTGGGCATAGGGCCAGTTTTGACCGTGACCTATCCAACCAGGAAATGACCATGGCAACCCTAAAGAAAGAGATTATCAACAGATAAAAGGTTAAGTTAATAGATCAAGTCTAATCAACATACTAAGTAACACTTAGTTTTATACATATACACACAGGTAATACTTAGTTTTACACATGTACATATACATACACACATATACACACACACAAAAATCAGTTAATATATTCTCATTTGGTGAATGTCATAGAATAAGCATCCATGTTCTTTTCCAAGAATAATCCTGAGTGCTAAGTTTTTTTCTAAGTTGAGAACAAAACTTTTTTTCATACACAAGACCTTCCCAACTCTTTCCACAACTTCTATGATGGAGTCAAGAAGGTAGGGAAATTTGGTCAAAAAATATGAACAGATAATTTTCAGATGAAGAAATTGAAATGATTTCTAGTCGTATGAAAAGATGTTCCAAATCACTATTGATCAGAGAAATGCAAATTAAGACAACTTTGAGATACCACTACACACCTGTCAGATTGGTTTAGATGACAGGAAAAGATAATGATGAATGTTGGAGGGGATGCGGGAAAACTGGGACACTGATGCATTGTTGGTGGAATTGTAAACACATCCAGCCATTCTGGAGAGCAATTTGGAACTATGCCCAAAGAGCTATAAAACTGTGCATACCCTTTGATCCAGCTATTGGGCTTATATCCCAAAGAGATACTAAAGAAGGGAAAGGGGCCTATGTGCAAGAATGTTCGTGGCAGCCCTTTTTGTAGTGGGCAGAAACTGGAAACTGAGTGGATGCTCATCAATTGGAGAATGGCTGAATGAATTGTTATATATGAATATTATGGAATATTATTGTTTTGTAAGAAATGATCAGGAGGATGATTTCAGAGAGGCCTGGAGAGACTTACATGAACTAATGCTAAATGAAATGAGCAGAACCAGGAAATCATTATACATGTTAACAACAAGACTATATGATGATTAATTCTGATGGACGTGGCTCTCTTTAACAATGAGATGATTCAAACCAGTTCCAATTGTTCAGTGATGAAGAGAGTCATCTACACCCAGAGAGAGAATCTTGGGAACTGACTGTAGAGAACATAGCATTTTTATGCTTTCTGTTGATGTTTGCTTACATTTTGTTTTCCTTCTCAGGTTTTTTTTCCTAAATTTGATTTTTCTTGTGCAGCAAAATAACTGTATAAATATGTATACATATATTGGTTTAACATATATTTGAACATATTTAACATGTATTGGACTACCTGCTATGTAAGGAAGGTAGTGAGTGGAAGGAGGGAAAAATTTAGAACAGAAAGTTTTTGCAAGGGTCAGTGTTGAAAAATTATCCATGTATATGTTTTATAAATAAAAACTTTTAATAAAAAATAATTTTTTTTAAAAAAAGAAGATGAGGAAGATAGGGCATTAAATTCCTTTCAAAGCTTCCTTTCTCAACAGGCTTAGAACTTTCCAATTAACTGTCTATTTGTTTCTATCTATGTTTACACTCCACAGACTATCATACCCCAAACTGGGTACCTCCTAGAATTGTCCTCCATTTCAGCTTGTCTTTTCTCATTAGATTGTAAACTCTATTAAGGACAAGAACTGTCTTTTTATTGTATCCCTAGTACTTAGCACAGTGCCTAGTATATAGAAGGCTGTAATATAGTATATAGAAGCATATTGATTTAAACTTATTGAAAAAGAAAAAACAATTAGGAAACATGCCTATGGCTTCAAAGGGAAAAGGGGGATATTTTAAGAGTTTATATCTATCTAATTTATTTGGATCGACTCTAAGAGTTAAGAGTTACATCTATCTAATTCTAAACTTCAAGTTGAATGTTAGTAAAAATTTGGTTAGTAAATGGCAAGAGATTAAATGATTACTATATTACTATAGAGAGTGACTGATTATATATTGTCATTACTCTTACTATTTGATGGCAAGATTCTTGCCAGAGTTTTCCTTAACAGACTGATTGATCTTTCACCTGAAAGACAGTCATCTACCTCAGAATCAGTGTGCCTTCTAAAAGGATTAAGAAATAGTCAATATGGTGTTTGCTGCCCAATAACTTCAGGAGAAATGCCAGGAATAGAACAGAGGTTTTAAAAAAGCATTTATTGAACTGGCCAAGGCTTTTGATACTATCAGTCATGAGGGCTCATTAAAAATTATGTCAAAATTTGGTTGCCCAGAGAAGTTCATGATGGCATGCTTACACAAGTTCCAAATAATACGTGAGAAGCTCCTGCACTTTCCCAGTTACCAATAGAATGAAGCAAGGTTGCAAATGGCAGCAGTAGGATAAGATACCAGACACTAAAGTTCTTTCTTGAGCTAAATTGCCAAGCATTCAAACTCGACTTCAGCGAGTACAACTTCAATGCACTGGCTATCCATATTTGAATGCCAAACATAAGTTTGCTTAAAAGACTATTTTATGGAAAACTCATATAAGAAAAGTGCTCATGTGGTGGTCAGAGGAAGTGATACAAGGACATGTCCGAGGTCTCTCTGAAAAACTCTGGGATCAATTATATGACACTGGAAACTGGCAAGCCTAACCAGCATGGCATGCCCACATCCACCAAAAAAGGGCTACACTTGTGGGTGAAGCAGAATTGCAGTAGCCCCAAAGAAACACTCCAAATGTTCACATAGACTCTTTGCCTGACCTGTGCTACAGCCTTTAGAGCTCATATGGTCTGATCAGCCACAAACAGATACACTGTACCCTGATTCCAACATAATGATGCCATTTTAGTCTTCTTCAACAACAGACAAGAACCAATCAACTATATTAGATATACTATTGTACATTAAAATCTCATATTTCAGTAAAATATCATTTCATATATTTGTACTATTACATAGTATATTACATATAACTATATATCATATATTTATGTGTAATATATATACTGCATGTATTTTACATATTCATTTTATAATGTTTGATAATATACTAAGCATAATATAATGTATAGACTTGTATGTACTTTTAATTTATTTTTTATATTACATATATGTATTTTTATATATGTATTATATTACATATTTTATAGGATGTGAACATATATCACTTATATAATATTATAAAATATGTATAACATAGTAATTATATATATATAAATTACTACTTACATATAATATTAATTTAATAATCTCTTAGTGAATTTATACCAATATATTATATTATACTTTATTGTTTTATATACATCACACATACATATCACCTGGGGAGAGGAGGAAAAAGGGCATACAAATAAAATGTTTGAATTTTCCTCAGTCCCTGTGTGACTTTAAATAATCAGTTCTCTTATAAATGTAACAAATATGGAAAGACTTTCCCATGGAGCAGATATCTTACATCCCATCAGACAGTTCATACTTCAGGAAGTTTATGAATGTAAGCAATGTGGAAAGACTTTCAAATACAAAACAGTCTTGTAAACCATCATAGAATCCACATTGGGATGAAGCCTTATGAATGTAATGAATGTGGAAAGGCTTTCACACGATGCCACAGTTTTGGTAAACATGAGAAAATCCACACTGGACAGAAACTTCATTGTTAAGGACTCTGCTTAAGTGAGGGGGCAGGTCAGTTCTCCAAGAACTTCCATTACTGTGAATCATAACACTTGAAGGAGTTGCAAAGCAGCCTTTACTAACGGAGATGTTCCTTGTGGGTTGGGAATGAAATAAATTGGAAGCAGAGGGAAGAGGAGAGCGGTCAGAGAACACAACTGCCTCAGCTTCCTTGTATCATCATCATCCACTCACATGAAGAGATCCATTCTACAGATCTGAGTTAGACCTCCAGCAGCCACTGGCAGGTGGCTCCCATATCACAACACAGTTAACCTTTCTAAGCTTCAGTTTCCTCACTTTAAAAATAATTGGCCTACAAGATTTCTAGGCTCCCTTGCAGACCTGGATTAATAACATGAAAACAGAAAATAACTGAGTTGATTTAGCAAACATACCAAATCAAAACACATAGTGAACAACTCTAATATACAAGATAATATCCCTGAGAATCTATTAACTAAGATCTCTATTTAGACACCTTGAGACTATAATTATTCTGATAATCCTTTAATTGTGGACATCACTGTTGGAAGTCCTTTTCTATAATTACTTTGAATTTATGAAATATACTCTAAAAAAATACCATGTGACTTTATAAACACATTTTATTCTAGCATTAAAAACTGATATTAATGTTCATCCTTTGAAAAAGTTCATTTCAGGAATCACCCAAGTCCTCTGAGGCTACATCCAGTAAATATGTGAGTTAACCTATTAGACATGACTCCAAATGACATTTCATTGATTTTCAAAATCAAACTCCTTTTGAAAACTAAACAGTAATTCCAGTATAAAAATAAAGCCTTTCCTCATTTGGATCATAGGCAAGCTCTGAAGGAGAATCAAAAGTTAAAATTCTTACCTATAAGTTTAATATTGGGATTCCTCTTCTTAGCTTCCTTCATTAGCCACCATTCATAGCCCCGGAAATAATTCTCATCATTTGCATAATGCATATGAGAGGGTTCAGTACCATCTAAATAGGACAGAAGGGAAAAGGGAAGTAAGTTTATAGTTTACCACACTTCAAACTAAGCTAAACTCATCCAAAAACATACTTTTAAGAAACAACGTTCTAGGTTCTAACTTGAAATATGAAATACTTTATAAGAGGGTTTCTTTAATAATCAAAACCTAATATTTCATATCTTTTCCTTGAAATTAAATAATGTGCACACAAGAAATATTTAAAGCCTGTTGTCTTTAGAATTTGCCTTATGCTCTAATTCTACATCTGTGTTCATGAAATTTTTACTTTACCTGGAATGTCTTCTACCTTTTTTCTATCCACAATCCAGTCTTTTAAAATGTCAATATTATAAAAATGAACAATTTTGAAAATTTTTATACGATGAAAAAAGAAATGAACAGAACCAGAAGATAATTTATACAATAACAATGTCAATACAAAAACAAGTATCTTTGAAAGCTTTAAGAACTATGATCAATCCAACAACCATTATCACAGAGGACCAGCTATAAAACTGTATGAGCCACATATTGACTCAGAAAACCACATGTTTACTATGTTCTACTGTATTATTATTTTGTTAACTATTTCCCATATGCATATTAATTTGGTTCCTGAAGCAGGGGGAATGTTGCAGACTGCACTGGCCCATGGGGCATATGTTTGACACCTCTAATATTATCCTCATTATAGAGTATTGAAGGATTTAGAGAACAGAATGAGATATGTATGTGTAATGGAGACGGGAAAGAGAGTTAAATGTCTGACTGTGTATGGGTATGGGTATAGATATATTATACAGCCATTAAGGGAATTTGCTTTGCTTGACTATATATATTTCTCAGAATATTTTTTTCCTTTTTTTCAGTGGAGTAGGGATACAAATGAGAAAGGAAAAAAAAATAAATCTTTGTTGATTTTTTTTTAAAGAAAAGAGGGTTTATACAGATATGAAATATTATACTCTGTATTTTTCTATTAGGTTTCTGTACTGTAGAGGGCCACAGTAATGGGGAACTCTGGGTAAGGTATAAGAACTTTCAGCCCAGAGGAAACCTGCTGACAAGGAGGTTCAACTCCCCATCTCCCTTTGGTGCTTCTCACCCTTTCTGAGAAGTCAAGGAGGGCATGACCAGCTGTATTTTACTTGAAGGCAGGGATATTTACAGTAAAGAGGAATTTACATATCAGTAAGTGCTTATTGTTAGCACCTGTTCAGTGTGCTGTGGTGATATAATCTTACTAAGGTATTTAGAAGCTGAAAGGACTTGAAATAAAGGGACTCCATCTTTGACCATCCTCATGGGTCTTCTGCCTTCTTCACTCCTCCACTAACACCAAGGCTGGTCCCAAGAGCCTCCAGAGAGCTAGCCCGGATGGTATATTTTGGCACCCCAGCGTGGGGGCTCTAGAAAGTATAGTACATTTTGGCACCCCAATTTGGGGGGGGGGGGTCTAGAAAGCATACTATACTATTATACTTAATTCTGTAATCTATAAAAATTGTGGAGAAATCTATAAATGTCTATAGTGTTAAAACAAAAAAAAAATCAATAAAAATTTTAAGATGACAAATAATAATAATAATAATAATAATAACTACTAACATTTATTTATTTAGTGTTACTATGTTCCAGGCACTGTACTAAGCACTTTACAATTTTTATCTAATTTGATCTTCATCTATATATATATATACACAATGTGAAATCTCTAAAGTGTTACTGCTAGCCTTTCTCATTCAACTGAGGTACAATCCCTAATCTCATTTTCATTCTCTTCATAAGAGTGTTGAATGTTTTCAGTTTCAATTTTGAGCTTGGATGAAAAAAAATTTTTTTCTATCCTATATGAGTCCCAATTCAGAGTTCTTAATGGTCTTACAATCTGTAATTGTTTGGGGAAGACTAAAAGAATATAAGGAAAAAATACACCAAAAAGTAGTAGCCAGCCCTTAAAGTCCTTATTTTATAATCAGTTATCTATGTTTGCTCTCAAACTATAAATCTGTCTTTACTAACTGAAAGGGAAGCAATGAATTTTGAAACAGGATTATGCATACAATGCACTATTCATTTTCTTTTGATAAAATGTTTAACGATCATCAGAGAGTCCAAGGATTATTTGTTGCCAAAATTATTTTGACTTTTGGTCACAGGACTAGCATCAAGCTGGATGAGTGGAGGGAGAGGGGGAAGGAGAAATGGGTAAAAACAGTGGCTAACTATTTTCACCCTCTGTTTCAGTGTAGACTTTTTGTTCCCATAAGTAGCAGATTTCAGTTTTGGGAAAGAGTCTGTTAGTTCTGAGGAGGTTTGTAATCTGAACATGAAATACCTTGTGACCATCAGCCTCAAGAGTGGGTAGTAGGCATATAAGTCCCTTTATGTCCATATACACAATAAAGATTGCTTTCAGTTTGACAGTGACAACTGTTATAAATGATAGTATTATGCTAGCTAAAGGAATTCTGTGACCTTTGAATTTCTTGGCATTTGCAAAGCATTTCAGTTTTTAACACAATTAAAATTGTCCTCTTTTCTCTTTGTTCACTTTTAGGATTAATGTTTAAATTGCATTGCATGGCATATGGCTTTCATCTATCCTATATGAGGAAATGAGCTGCTACATCTTGACTTGGTGAACTACTTTGGCTACCACTGTCCTGAATACCAATCTGAAGGAATTTTTGGTGTCCCTAAATCAAGCTCTGCCAGGAGGCAATGAGGAGTTCTGTTACTAGCCACAGTGCCATTGGGATACAGAACAAAGAAGGAGGATCAGATTTTAGTTCTATCTTGCACAGGGCATTTTACAATTTTAAGCCACAATTCTAGTTATGTAAAATGAAGGGATTAGACTAGATGACTTCTAAGACTCTTTCTAGTTCTCAATCTAGATTGATTCTATTTATAGGTTTAAGCTTTGGCTGAAAAATAAACATATAACGTCCTTTTGATGCCTTTGGGGAGAGTCATAGTTTAGTTAGTCTTTTGGTCCTTTATTATTCTTCTCAAATACAAAAACAAATTATGTTCATGAAAAAAATTACAGGCCTCCAATACTGACCTACTCATTTTAAATAGGTATTCTTTGTATAAAACTGAATTTCCATGCAACAAAAATGAATTAGTTTCCCATAGAGCTTTTCATAATTGAATCTAGCGCATAAAATTATCCACGTAATACATAGCATACATGTCTAATCAAAACATTAATACCAAGAGCATGAGGTATTCTAAATTGTGCATAATTCCTTTACAACAATTTTATTTTCTTTAAAAATGTTAAGTCATTTGTTTTTATGAGAAATGTGATTTTAAGTGACTAACCTTTCCTTTTTGGCATTTTTCTATCATAGCTGCCACTTTTTCAATTTCTCAGTGAAATTTCAAATTTTACACTTTTATCTATCATCTTTAAAGCTTCTTATTTCCCATTAATGATTTAATTTCAGCTTTAATTTCAGTTAACTTGGAATCAATCTATGGTTCTTAAATAGCAATAAACTTTAAACAAAAATAAGTGAGATGATAAAAGTTTCCCAAGGGAGACAAAAAGTTTGATTGTTTTTTTAGTTCCATCAGACTCTTTATGATCCCATTTGGAGTTTTCTCAGCAAAACAGCAATGATTTCCTTCTCCAGATTATTTTTTGCAGAGGCACATAGGATTACATGGCTTGCCCAGTGTCACATTTGAACTCAGATCTTTCCTGACTCCAGACCTGGCACTTTATCTATTGTGCCCACTTAGCTGCCTAAGACAAAAAGTAGGGCTTTCTACATTCCAATACAATGAATGCACTTTAAAGTTAAACACTAACTGTACTGCTGAAAAAAATCTCATTTTTTCAAAACTCTTACCTGTTGTTTGTCCATCACCTCCTATTTCCACTTTCAGAATATGCAAAGATGCACCAAAGTTTGGCTAAGAAAAAGAATTAACAGTATCAATAATATCCTTTATTGTATCATGCTCAAAGTACTTTAAGAAAAGTTATCACCCAGGTTCTATAAGCAAGAAAAACAATATAAAATTTAAAGATAGAATTAAAATTTATAACTTTTATGGCAGTTAATTCCAAATGGACCAAAAAAAAAAAAAAAAAAAACACAGAAAAACCATCATTTGCAGAATTTAAAGTTCCAAAACATTTCTTAACACAACCGTTAAATGCCTCCTTTAACATTACCTTAAATAAATAATCCAGTATTTCGGAACGATATGGCTCAGGATAATTGACCAGAAGTCGGGAGGTTGCCTAAAAAAGAGATTTCAAAGAAAAAAAAAACTAAATATACAAAATGTTTTAAAGCAATTAAAGCTATCTAACGAATATCCAACTTATCCATATTTAATCATCTATTAGAAGTAGAAATGGATTTAGTTTAAAAGAGTGATATATTGCTAACATTAAAATTTGGAGGAGTGAAGAAGAGTCAAGAAAGATATGAATATTACTCAGTTAAAAATTGAAGTCAACTTTAATGCAAGCAAAAAAAACAAAAAACAAAAAAGGGAGAGAAATATCAATAAGGTAATCATTTTCCTAGCATATGAATAAGTTCCTAGAAGATTGTTGATATAACACAATATTTTCTTATGTCTTTTTAAGAAATTATAAACATTTCAAGGTGGATACATCAAGTCTCTATAATTTCAATTAAGAAAGAAGCAATGTGCCTGCATACTCTAATTTATACCAGCGAAAAACCATCAGTCTTGAATTACACTCAATCATAAATTGACCATACCAAGTTAACAATGTATTGTGGAATTTGTCAGTAAGAAATTTTAGAAACAGTAAAAGTCCTCTAAACCAGGTCTCTTACTAATCTGTAAAATGTATTAACAAAACATCCTTCTTACTTCAAAACTGTTGCAAAACAAAATGAGATAATATAAAAAGTTAAAGTAAAATGTAAAAAAGTATAAAGAATATACTAATAAAAGGTAATGTTATTAACAAGGATAACACTGGGAAAAAAAAACTTTTCAAGAGTGTTATTAGATCTAGTATCACTACATGATACTAGTTATCCATCTACATTTAACAATAATTGATTTGATTCAACTTAGAGTTCTGTTGGGAGTGAACCCTGAAACTGTGTCCCCTTTAACTTGTAAAAGAAGGGTCTCAGGCTCTCCCCTGGGAAAAGCATACCTTTGCCCTCCCCAAGTTAACTGGTCTCATTCAGTTGAACATCTTGGTCTGATAGTCCTATTGAGTGGAAACTCCAAGATAAATCATCTCTGTTCAACTGGAAATCTAGGCCTAGGGCATTGAAGCCCAAGCCCCAGAAGCTCCACTCTGAAATCTGAATCTCTGCAGAAGTCCTAAGCAGGATTATACTTGCCAAGGAAGCTGCCAAGCTTGGCAAAGCTGCCTACCAGGACTTCTGCTCACTGTGGGGATATTCTCTTCTTAGTGTTGATCTTTGTTGCCTTCCTGACAGGATCTTGCCACTAAGAAGTCTGTCTTTCTAGCAAAGCTGATTTCTCATTGCCAAATCCCTAATAAAGAGTTTTGCCCACTAAGAAAGATTCCTTCTTAGTGAACAATAAAATTCCCTTTTCTGAGTTTTGAGAATTCTTTCGCATTGAAACTGCATGGACCAGAAGGGATTCCTTACCCCAATTCCTCACCTCTCCCCACTTCTTTATTACCACTAACCTCATCATTTGCACGTCATCATTTCTACATTTAACTTGAAGACATTCAGCAAGCATAAACCTACTATTTCCCAAGCATCCAGGAACTTGAGCTCCTTTGTTCTTTTATGTCTTCAAAAATTTAAATTGATTAATGAAATCCTTGTGTATCCACAATGAGTTCATCACATAACTCTCTCTTTTTCCTCCTTTTCCAGAATTGTTTGTTTCTCTTTATTTAAAATTTCATTTTATTCCTTCTAGATTGACATCTCTTGTAGAATTTTAGGCCAGAAAATCTTAAAAGTCTTTTCACTGAATCTTTTGAAATAAATGCCTTCAAAAAGAGGATGTATATATATGACAAACATTCACTAGTTTTCCTATACTTTCCTCTCCTCTCCTCAAATTCTAAGATAAAGTAGTACTTTCTGCCCAGGATTCCCTTCAACAACCAATTCCTTCATCTCTAAGATAAGAGTCTCCTTGATTAGTTCCTCTGTCTATTAAATGATGTTTATCTCATTAAGATAAGTAAAAAAAAAAAAAAAAAAAAAAAAAAAATTACTAGCTGCTATCTTTGCCCAGAAAAAATTCTAATTGTAGTCTTCCATCATTAATACATCATGCTTGGGTTTAGGCTTATGAATTGTTTACCAAAGATCTTTCTGCCCAGCTATTCTGTACTACATCAATAATAACAGTGCTTACTTCTGTGATGCTTACTCCAAATATTCACTGCCGTGCTTCTCCATTTTATTCCCTATATGTTTTTCACAAAAGTATATCAACTTAAAATACAATACTACTCTCAACATGACTAGTGGTCAAATATAAACAAAAATTCTCAAAAAAAAGAATTGAAAATTATTAACAACCACATGAAAGAATGCTCCATAGCATTAATAAGAGAAATCCATATTGAACAACTCTAAGCACTCCCAGCAAATTGGTAAAGATGACAAAAAATAGAAAATAATCCATGTTAGATTGCTTTTAAGACAAGAATACTAAAACACTGTTGGTGAAGCTATGAATTAATACAAACATTTTGAAAACAATTTGGAATTACACAAAATGAGTAAAATATCAACACACTTTGACAAAGAGATTCTACTACTAATCATATACCCCAAGAAGGTGGTTGAATTATTACAAAGTCTCCATATATACCAGAGGAATTTTTCTATTATAAAAAGAACTGAAAACAAAACATGCCCACTGACTGGGGAAAGACTAAACAAATAGCAGCACATGAAAATAATGGAATAATATTCCATTACAATGAAATTCCAAATACAATGAAAACTGAAGAGCATGGAAACTTTAAATGAACTGATAAAGAATGATGTAAATAGAGTCAAGGAAACAATGAACGTGCACAAAGACAGCTGCTATGTAAATAGAAAGAACAACCACAAAACATCGGACAGTGAATTTGCAAAAGTTGCAAAGCAAAGCTGAAGATTGGTCCCAAAAACCAAAGAAAAGTTATGAGAAGCCTTTCCTTTCTGGAGGAAGGAGGTGTACAAGAGTGTAACATTCCAAAATTTTTCAGATTTTTTTTTTCATTTGATTGACTTTGCTGATTTTTCTGCTTTTTTTTTCCATTTAAAAAAATATTCTTTATTCTATGTGACAGGTCTTTGGAAAGGATAAGAAGGATAAAGAGGGAAGTTGAGGCAATTTTTAGAAAAATACATAATAAATGGTCAATATGAATTTTTCATATGAAAATTTTCAATGAAGAAATTAAAGCCACATTAAAAAATGCACTAAATCATTACTGATTAGAGAAATGCAAATTAAAACATCTAACAGATTGGCTAAGATGATAACAAAAGATAATGATAAATGTTGAAGATGTGGAAAAACTGGGATACTAATGCATTGTTGGTGGAGTTGTGAACTGATCCAGCCATTCTAGAGAGCAATTTGGAACTATGCCCAAAGGGCTCTCAAATTTCATGTCTTTTGATTTATCAATGTCACTACCAGGCCTCTATGCCAAAGAGATCATAAAAGAAGGGAAATGACTTACATGTACAAAAATAAGCATTGGCACCAACCATATTCCTCCTCTAGGAAAAAAAAAAGTAAGAATATAAGAAAGAATACATAATTATGGAAGTAAATGAGATCAATTCACTTATAAAACAAAAGAAGAGGATAGCAGAAGGAATCAGAAATCAGAATTCAATGTTTCAACAGAAGCAAAAAAAAAAAAAAAAAAAAAGGCAAGTCTAGCAATCATGATCAAAAATAAAGTTAACCAAAGACATAAAAGGGGAAACTACATTTTGCTGAAAGACATCATAGACAATAATAAAGAACCAAATATTTAAAGGAAAATTTAAATGACTTGAGGGAAAAATGGACAGTAAAACTATGTACCTTTTTGATAAATTTAACCATATGGAAGCAAAGGTGAAGAGAAGCTTTGTTTTTTGTTGGATTTTGGAGTTTTTTTTGTTTTTTTTTTGAGTGGGAGAGGGGTGATAATACAAAAAGGCAAAAATTTACATTAAGACCTGAAAGCAATCCAGCAGAAATTAGGTACAGCTTACTATGTTACTTTGTAGATCAAAATAAACTCCAAATGGATATACAAATTAGATATGAAGTATGGCATCATAAACAAATTAAAGATGTCTGATGTATAATAATAATAATAATAGCTAATATGTATATAGTCTACTGAAGAATGGGGATATAAACAGAGGCAAAAGTATACTACCTGCTCATAAGAAGCTTGCATTTTAAAGGGGAAAGAAAACAAATCCAAGGATGTCGAAAAGGAATGGAACATAGTGCT
Organism: Antechinus flavipes; assembly: GCF_016432865.1. Lineage (NCBI taxonomy): Eukaryota > Metazoa > Chordata > Mammalia > Dasyuromorphia > Dasyuridae > Antechinus > Antechinus flavipes. The sequence continues at coordinate 300,771,082 of NC_067399.1, read as the reverse complement.
CAAAATGGGGCATGTTGACAAGGTCAGAAAATGAATCATAGTCTGTCTATATTTTTCCTCAAAATGGAGATGTCAGCAAGTCAACAATGGAAGAAAGAGGCTGCAGGAAAAGACAAGGATACAGGAAAAGCCTCTGGACTTGAAAAAATCTAGAGAACAAAATCATGGCTTAAGGCAGGTAGGAATTCCAAGCCTAGAATCAGAAAGTAAATTTAAATTCACTCTCAAACACTTACTAGCTGTGTGACCCTGGGCAAGTCACCTTACCAGTCTGCCTTAGTTTCTCGATCTATAAAATGACCTGAAGAAGGAAATGCCAGCCCTCTCCTCCACATGGGATATAAAAAAGTTAGATATGACTGAACAATAATAACCTCTCTCTAAAATGGAAATTCTAATAAATATCCATTATTATATTTATTATAAAGATTTTGTTTTCTCTTTTTCAATAGAGATGAGAAGTTGAAGGGAGGAAAGATGAAATTTTCTTTCATTGAAAAAATTAAATTTTAAAAGATACACACACATACACACTGCTTACTAAGGTCCATTTTACCGCTCGTTTGCTTTTGAAAAACATTCCCTTCCAGAACCATTTTCCAGGGAAAGGGCTTTATTAACTATCAGTGATTCCTCAACTGTCAAATTTGCTTCCAGAGATTAGATTCTAGTTCTACTAGTTTATTAGAAATGTTTTGTGCACCTCAGAAATGTCCCCAAGAGATTTAATGGTAAATCCTTTGTCTCTCTCCCCCCCACTCCCTTTTCTTCCCCTCCCCAATCTTTCCCTCTTCCTCCACCCCCCCCTTCTCTCTTTCTAGAAGTATAATTTATGTCCTTATATAAAATAAATACTAACACATCTTCATAGTCATCTCATCAGTATTCCTCAGCATACCACTAGTTTGCCTTTCCCTTTTGGAATGAAAACTCCTTGAAAGCAATGTGCTTTTTTTACTGAGTATACTATTTATAACTACATTCTTCTTTAATAGGCATCATAAATTACTATTACTATTATCATTATAAATCTAACTAGTAACTTCTATGCTTAATTTATTTATAATGTCACTGTCTACATTTAATTGGAGCCTATCTTGTACACAGTTTGACTAAGGCTGTACCTAATTTCTGCAAGACTGCTTTCAGGTGTCCCAATAGTTTTTGACACATAGTGAATTCTTGCATCAATAACTAGATCTTTGATGTTTTCTAATAAAAACTTTTAATTTTTAAAATATATGCAAAGACAGTTTTCAATATTCATCCTTGCAAAACTTTCTATTCTAATTTTTTCTCCTTCCCTTCTCCCCACCCACTCCCCTACACAGCAAATAATCTAATATACATTAAACATGTGCAATTCTTCTATATATATTCTCACAATTATTATTCCACAAAAAAAAATCAAATCAAAAAGGAAAGAAAAAAAGCAAATAAACAACAAAAAAGGTGAAAAATTAGGTTGTGTTCCACATTCAGTTCCCACTACCTTCTCTGGGAGCAGATGGATTGCTTCATCACAAAACCATTGGAATTGGCCTGAATCATTTCACTGTTAAAAAGAGCCACATTCATCAGAATTGATTTATCATATAATCTTGCTGTTGGCCTGTACAATGATCTCCTGGTTCTACTCACTTCATTTAGCATCAATTCATACAAGTCTCTCCGGACCTTTCTGAAATCATCTTGCTTATTGTTTCCTATAGAACAATAATATTCCATAACATTGATAAACCATAACTTTTTAAGCCATTCTCCAACTGATGGGCATCCATTCAGTTTCCAGTTTTTTGCCACCATAAAAAGAGCTACTACAAACATTTTTTTGCAAATGTGGGTCCTTTCCCCGTTTTTATATCTTTGGGATACAGACCCAGTAGAGATGCTGGATCAAAAGATATGCATAATTTTTTATTTCCTTCACAGGCTAATATAGTACACTATTTCAAAGTCCGATTCTTTTTGTACAGCAAAATAACTGTTTGGACATGTACACTTATATTGTATTTAATTTATACTTTAACATATCTAACATGTATTGGTTAACCTGACATCTTGGGGAGGGGATGGGGGGAAGGAGGGAAAAAATTGGAACAAAAGGTTTGGCAATTGTCAATGCTGTAAATTACCCATGCATATAACTTGTAAATAAAAGCTATAATTTAAAAAAAAAAAAAAAAAAAAGCATGCATAGTTTGATAGTCCTTTAGGTATAGTTCCATGTTGCTCTCCAGAATTGTTGGATCAGTTCATAACTCCACTAACAATGTATTAGTGTCCCAGTTTTCCCACATCCTCTCCTACATTTATCATTATCTTTTCCAGTAATCTTAACTAATCTGAGAAGTAGGTGGTAGTATCTCAGAGTTGTCTAAATCTGCATTTCTCTAATCAATACTGATTTAGGGAATTTTTTCATATGACTAGAAATGGTTTTAATTTCTTTATTTGAAAGTTGGCTGTTCATATCCTTTGACTATTCAACTGGTATTCTTAATCTTATAATTTGAGTCAATTCTCCATGTTTTTTAGAAGTGAAACCTTTATCAGAATTCTTGGATATAAAATTTTTTCTCAGTTTTCTGCTTCCCTTTTAATCTGGGCTGCATTGGGTTTTTTGGTACAAAAAATTTTTTAATTTAATATAATCAAAATTATTCATTTTCTATCTCATAATGTTCTCTAGTTCTTCTTTGGTCATAAGTTCCTTCCTTCTCAACAGATCTGAGAGACAGACTATTCTTTGTTTTCTTAATTTGCTTATAGTATCAACCCTTATGTCTAAATCATGAACCCATTTCAACTTTATCTTGATATAGATTGTTAGGTAATAACTGGATCTTTTAAGTAATGAGCTGGTTGATTTCAGAAAAGCCTAGAAAGACTTACATGAACTGATAATAAGTGAAAAGAGCAGAACCAAGAGAACATTGTATATAGTAACAAGATTATATAATTGTGATGGACTTGGCTCTTGTCAACAATGAGGCAACCCAAGACAATTTTAATAAAATTGTGATGGAAAGTGCTAGCCACATTCAAAAAGAGAACTATGCAAACTGAATGTAGATCAAAGAATGGCGTTGCACCTTTTTGTTTGTTTTTTTGTTTTTCTTGATCTTTCCTTTTTGATCTGATTTTTCTTGTGGAGCATGATGAATATGGAAATATATTTAGAAGAACTGCACCTGTTTAACCTATGTCAAATTGAATGCTGTCTTGGGAAGGGGAGAGGAAGGGAGAGAGGGAGTAACATTTAGAAAACAAGATTTTGTAGGGATGAATGTTGAAAACTATCTCTGCATGTATTTGGAAAAATAAATACTATTAACTGGGGAAAAAACTAGATCTTTTAGGTTATCAGAAAAACAATGCTACTGTGTTCTTTGTTTATCCTATTGATCTACATCCCTAAATCTTTTCCCAGACCTTGCTGATGACTGTTTTGAAACCTTCCCACTTTTTTTCATCATCCCCAGATTCTAGACCTTTTGTTACTTCAGATGAATTTCTTGATTATATATTGTAGCTTTATGAAGTAGTTCTCTTGTAGTCTGATCTGTATGGAACTGTGTAAGAAAGATAGGGAATACAGTTTCTAAAATTATTCTGATCGAGTCTACCCAATAACAATGACTATTTGCAATTAACATCTTCTGATCATTATTATGAACTTGTTATCTGACATAACACGTAGATCATATTATTACTCAGACGACAAGCAACTTCTTCCTCCTGAGATCACAAACAAAATCTCTACCCAATAACAATGACTATTTGCAATGAACATCTTCCGATCATTATTATGAACTTGTTATCTGACATAACATGTAGATCATATTATTACTCAGATGACAAACAACTCCTTCCTCCTGAGATCACAAACAAAATCTTCTTCTGGCATTTAAAACCTTTAATAAGTTGACCCTTCCACCCTCTGCCCCCATAACCACTCTGCAACATTCCTAGCCCACCACAGTATTCTTAAAGGAACCTGGCTAGTGTTTGGATCCCTTCTTATTGGAAAGGGAAAAAGTTCAAGTAGATGTGGATTGTATATACATATGAATATGTTTCTTTAGGGCAAGGAATTGTACTTTTCTCCTAGTAGCCCCAGTGCATAGCATAGTGTCTGGAACGTCATAAATGCTGGTTGATTAACTGCTGGAGTCCTGCTTCAATCCTTGAAATGTCAAGTCGATCAGTCAACCAGCATTTATTAACTACTTTGTGTCAGACACTGTTCTTATCCTGGGGATCCAAAGAAAGGGGAGAAAAAGTTTAAAAATAGGACCATCGGGTTGTCTCCAATGCAGGCATTTTCACTGATTATTCCCTGAATTTCTGAAATTCTCTCTCATCTCCGCATTTCCTTCAGCTCCCAAGAAGTCTTTTCAGATCTCCCTTAACACTAGTGCCTTTCCTCCACTGATTATTTTCAATTTATTCTGTAGATAATTTGTTGGAATGTAGTTTAAATATTGTCTTCTCCTCTCCCCTTTAGGTGGGAGGTCCGAGAGGGCAGAGACTAATTATACTGCCTTTACTTGTATCCCCAAAGTGTCTATTTTGTGCATAGGAACCAATGACAAATGCTTATTTGAGTTCAAATTTATACAGGTTTTTCAAGTTTGCAATAGCACTCTACATTCGTTACCTCATTTCCTCACTCAAATAGCTGCGGAGGGGGCGAAGGGGAGAGGAGCGGTGGGAGATACGCCTTTCACAGGTGAAGGAACGCAAGGTTGCCAAGGGCAAGTCCTCCTCATTGCAGGGACAGACACTGAGGGCTGTAGACTCCCGGCGGAAAGACTCAAGGTCACCTGAGCGGGGAAGGGCCACAATCGCTCCCCTGCACGCCTCCCAAGTCGCTCGCTCCCTCACCCTGCGCCGGCCTCCCTCTCCCACTGCAGCTGAGCGCTCCCGGAGCAAGAGAACTCTGGGCAGCCCTTGGGGCGCTTACCCCGCCGCCGCTTAGCCCGCCGATGCCGTCAAACACCCCACCAAGGCCGGAGACATCATCCAGGACGTAACTGGGGTCTGGGCGCAGAATATAGTTGTCAAAGTATCGTAAACTGGAAGCTCCAGCACAGCTCAGAAGAAGCAACAAGGAAAGCAGCAGCAGCAGAAGTAAGCGACCCTCCGCCCCTGGGAGGCTAGTGCCAACCCTGGAAGTCTTCATCTCTCTCAGGCTTAAGCCGGCTATTGCCGGTGGGCTAGATACTGGCCATTATGTTAGTCACATGATCCCGTCGCCGAGGTCACCTGACCAGAAGAAGGCGGTAGATGGAAACTAGAAGCTAGGTCATCACCTGAGTGAGCTAGCGCCATCTTGGCACAGGATATTAGGGTAATTGTGGAGAGGCAAATGATAAGGAGCAGTGAGGAGCCCTAGGCTTTAAGGATGGAAAGGAAGTGAGGAGGGCGGGAGGAGGGGAGAGGGAGGAGAGAAAGAGAGACAGAGAGAGACAAAGAGACAGAGACAGGGATACTAAGGATGGAAAGGGAGTAAGGATAGATGGATGGATGGATGGATGGATAGACAGTCTTTAAGAATGTAAGCGGAATGAGGATAAAGAGAAAGAGGCTTTAAGGATGGAAAGAGAGTATGGCACCTCTCAGATTGTCTAAGAAAATAGAAAAATATAATGATGAATGTTGGAGGGGATGCGGGAAAACTAGGACACTAATACATTGTTGGTGAACTGATCCAACCATTCTGGAGAGCAATTTAGAACTATGCTCAAAGGGCTATCAAACTGTATACACTTTGATTCCGCAGTGTCTCTACTAGGTTTGTATCCCAAAAAGATTCATAAAAAGGGGAAAGTATTCACATGTGCAAAAATGTTTGTAGCAGCCCTTTTTGTAGTGGCAAGAAATTGGAAACTGAGTGGATGGCCTCTGGAAAATGGCTGAATAAGTTATGGGATATGAATGTTATAGAATATTATTGTTTTATAAGAAACAATCAGCAGGGGCAGCTAGATGGTGCAGTGGACAGAGTGCTGGCCCTGCCGTCAGGAGGAGCTGAGTTCAAATCCAGCCTCAGACACTTAATAGTTTCTAGCTGTGTGACCCTAGGCAAGTCACTTAACCCCAATTGCCTCAGCAAAAAAAAAGAAATCAGCAGGATGATTTCAGAGAAGTCTGGAGAGACTTAGATGAACTGATTCTAAGTGAAGTGAGTAGAACCAAGAGAACATTGTACACAGCAACAAGATTTTAAGAGGGTCAATTCTGATCGCTCCTTTCAACAGCAAGGTGATTCAAGCCAGTTCCAATGGTCTTGGAGTCATCTGCATCCAGAGAGATGACTGTGGGAACTGAGTTTGGATCACAACCTTTTTTATTGTTGTTGTTTACTTCCATTTTGTTTTCTTTCTGATTTTTTCCTTCTTGATCTGATTTTTGTTGTGCACCATGATAATTGGAAATATGTATAAAAAAATTGCACGTGCTTAACATATTGGATTGCTTGCCATCTAGGAGAAGGGGTAGAGGGAAGGGAAGGAAAAACAATTGGAACACAAGGTTTTGCAAAAGTGAATGTTGTAAATTATCTATGCATATGTTTTGAAAATAAACAGCTTTAATAAAAAATAAAAAAAAAGAAAGGGAGTGAGGAGGGATGGATGGATGGATGGATGGATGGATGATTAGATGGTTAGGTAGGTAGGTAGTAGGTAGCCTAAGGATGGAAAGGAAGTGAGGATAGCAATACAGACAGACTAATAGGTAGATAAGTTGGTAGAATAGGTAGATAATAGAAAGAGCTTGGATCAATTGTACAGCAAGACTGAGAGAACAAACTATCAGAGAAAGCTGGATTTTTGAGGCACCTTTTTCCTGTTTTGTTTGGGTTTTTTTTTTTTTTTTTTTTTTTTTTTGGTGGGGACTGCCTTTCTTTGGATTCCCAGGACTTAGTACAGATACTGGCACAGAATAGTTGATTAATAAATGGACTTTTTTGAGTATGTCCAAACTTTCCTCCGAAATTATCCAATTTTCTTGCTCCACCCAATTCTCCTGTTTTTTTGTTTTTTTCTGTTTTTTTTTCTTCTTACTTCTCTCTCTTCTCACCCTGCTGGGTTGCCTACTTCCCTTAAGGAGGAAACCTGAAGGATGCATCACTCCTTACCCCAAAAGTATAAATGCCCAAATAAATGTTCTTGCTTGATTTGGAAACATTTTAAGCCTGAATTCTTTCAGAGATGATATCAAAACCTATGCCCGTTATCCCAACATCTTGGCAAACCCCAACAAGTTGACTTGACACTTCCAGGATTGAAGTAGGCGTCAAGCAATTAATCAACAAGTATTTATTGTGTGACCACTACATGGCAGACACTGTGCTCTGTATGAGCACATACAAGCACTACAAGGAAAAAATACAACTCCCAGTCCCCAAGGAACTTACATTCAAATATGGAGAAAATCAACATGCACATCTAAAATTATTGGCTCCTAAGTTCAAGGAGGTATTTTCCCTCTTTACTAAATAAGGATCCAAACACACTGTCCAGACTGAATTTTGTCCTGAAGGGAACCTATTCAGCTAGAAGGTGGAATAAAGTCTTTGCTACATTCTTTGGCTTTTGCACTACCCCTCCAACCATAGGAAAAAAACTTACAGCCTAAGTTTGCCTCATAATCAGTGTCCCAGAGATCTATAGAAAGTTAATCAGTATTTAATATGAATCAACTACAAAACACATGATTTATATTCTTTATATAAAAGAACAAAAGGTTCTCCCACTGACAGAAACTTAAGCAGAAAGTAATAAGTAAAGTTCACAGTAGATTGGGACGTAAACATCAGAAAATGGAGCCGTTTGCCAGACTGTTATATAGATATTATTATATTTCATCTCAGCTCTGGACAGTATCCAAACAATTCCTTCTGGGTCTATATCTTCTGGAAAGACAAGACTTGATCCCTCCTATGTTAATAGTATCTTCTCTGATGTAGAAACACCTCCTACCATCAGTAAACTAAATGAAGACCAACTGAACTCAAGATTTCTTGTGAACTCTAAAAAATAAATGACCAAGAGCTCACAAAGGTTATATACTAAATTGTTAGCTCTGAAAAAATGGAATTAAAAAAAAAACTGACAAATTATAAGCAAAAATCTTTCTTAGAATTGCATTAGAAGAGGGAGATTTAGATACCTGTGCCAGGGTCTACTCTAGGATCTAGAGACCCAAGGCATTGAGACTAAGCCTTGATATATATGTGTGGCTCCACAAAGAATCAAACAATGATGTGTAATCACAGCGGTAAGATAACAGCAACAATGAGACAAGTTTGCCTAATTTGTCTTTTAGTACTTTGCCTAGCAGGGCTTCATGACTAGTATCTGATTCCTTCAGATAATTGTCTGAGATCGGTTACCACCTGGGGCTAGTTTGGGCCAATTCTGTAATTTTCTGTGATTTAGCTGCAGCAGAGTTCATCCAGAGAATTAAGGAAAGGGATTATTATTCCAAGCTCAAGAAACAGCTGTCCTGCTGAGTCTTAGCTCTGGTAAACAAGGTGTCTCCTAGTAGTAAGAAAAGAGAGGAATGGTTTGGGGTTCCTGACACTTTCATGACTGGATACATCTAAGCTACTTGATAACCTATATTCAGAAAAGGAAAAACAAAGAAGAGGCAGCTAGGGCTCCCAAGGACTAGACTCAATTTATCTATATACCTGCTCTAGCTACCTCATGAAACTAGTTTCAATGCAGCTGGGTAGAGAAGTGGAAGTCATTCCCCCCACTCCTATAAGAGCACTACTTGACACATGAACCTGCCACCTACCATCCCATTTCCCCTTTCCAGTTTCACTTTAAATGTGTTGTTTTCTACTAACATGTAAGCTTCCTAAAGGAAGGGACTATCTTTATGCTAGGATTTGTATTCCCAGCACTTAACACAATGCTTGGCACAAAATAAAAATTTAATAAATGCTTATTGACTTGGCTTGTCTCTACTCTCTACTGCTGTCATTTGATAAGATCATAGTACACAAAACACTGAAGAGATCATCTAATCCAGTGGTGTCAAACTAAAATAGAAACTGGACCACTAAAGCACACACAAAGAACCCCCCCGGAGGCCACATACTGACTTGGGAAGTCACATAAAAACATTATCTGTTTTTTAATTGTATTTCATTAAAAAGTTCTCAATTACATTTTAATCTGGTTCAGGGAGTCCTTGGGAATATTGAGAACTGCATAATGTAGCTGGGAACATGAGTTTGACAGCTCTGAGTCCAACCACTTTTTTTATATATGAGAACTGAAGCCTTGGAAAATAAAATGATTTTCTCAATCCTAGAGCCAAATCACAGAGTACTGGAATTGAAATCCAGGTCTTCCAACACCAAATCCAGTGTTTATTTTCTTACACTAATTGCACAATTCTTGCCTATTCCTTTGGCTCAGTTGGCATCAGGGAATTCCTGTTTGAAATCAGTATAACATTTCAGCAATTTGTTAAAGTCAGTTTTAACAATAGCACTACCTACAAAGGCATAATCTTACTTTCTAGGCCCATTGCTTGCCCTTAATCACATTCCTGGAGTCAGCTCCCCATCCAATCAACCAATGAACCAGACATTTATTCTAGACATTCATAGCAAGGAAAAAGACCGAGATGGTGTGTCTTGTTTGTGGAACTGCCAGGCCAGTGTCACTGGATCAAATAGTACATGTTGGAAAATAAGGTTTAAAAATATAGAGAAAGATTAGAGGAAGGTGGGTTATTAAGGGAATTGAACACCAAAAAGAGAATTTTGCATTTGATCCTGAAGGTGACAAAATTTATTGAGTAAGGGGTGACAAGAACTGTGTTTTAGGAAAATTACTTTAGTGGCTGAATGGAGAACAGATTGCAGTACATGATGGAAATTATGTTGGCTAATCGTTCCTAGTCCTTATCAACCAGTGTTAGGGGCGGCTTTACTGGGGAAGGGAACAGCAAGTATAAAGCTTTCTGTATCAGCAGCTTTTTGTTATGTACCCTTAACTGCACATAGTCCTGTTCTTGCTACCATGGGGAGTAAATGAGATTCAAGGACCCAGCCTCTTTTCCTGAGATAAACATATCTGAATTGTCTTAAAGTTACTGTAAAAGCTGTCCCTGCCTTGAAGCCATTGCTGATCTTCAGTGTTGCCTTTGGCATACTTATAATTAATCCTTTTTGTCCTGAGTTTGTTAATCAGGGTGAAAGCTCAAATGAAGAATTTTCCTTTCTACTTAAGTAGAAGCTTGAAGCAGTCAGACCCATCAGTAGTCTGTTGGAATAGTAAGTGTATGAAGGGATGAGGCTCTGCACTAGTGTGGTGGCAGTCCCAGGACAGAAGAGGGCACATTCAGGAGGTGTTGCCAAGGTGAAATCAGCAGATCCTGATAGCATCTTGGAGGGTGGGGGCAGTGGGCAAAAAGATGAGAGAGAATGAGTAATCCACGATGACCTGGATTGTGAGCCTCAAGGACTGAAAACATAATGTTGCCCTAAAAAGTGATGGGGAAGTTGGGACAAAGGAGAGTTTAAGGAGAAAGATGAGTTTTGGACAAGTTGCATTTAAGATGCTTGTTGGACATCCAGTTTGAAATGTTTTTAAGACAGTTGGAGATGTGAGATGGTAGGTCATCAGAGAAATTGAGGTAAAATAGGTACATCTGTTGATGTTGATAAGCATCACAACTAGGCTATTTACAATTCTGTGTTGATAAGTGTCTTGGTATTGATAGTTGATATGGATACTGAAATGTCAAAGTATGGAATGGGCATTAACCCTGGAATGATAATGAGGTCAACTAAAGGTAGCTAATGTTGTAACACTAGTCTAAACAGGTATATTTAAGGCAGTATATCTTTCATCTGGCCTCTGGTATTCACACTCTGGGTTTTCTCTGAAGCTGGACTCCAACAGAAGGCTCCTGAACAGGGATGGACTTGAATGTCTAACAGGAGAGTGCCTTCTTGAAGCTCACAATAAAATAAGGGGAGTAGTAATTTATATAAGAAGCAAGATAAAGTTAGGAAGAAGTGATCACCAAAAATAATTTATCACTAAAAATAATTTATCAGGAGGCTGCCAGGAATGTGTCGGATGAATGCTAGACCCACTTCCCCAAATTAACTAGTTAGGTACAAAGAGAAAGCATTTATTTAGTCCCAGCAGGAAGAGGCCCAAGCACATCCAGGAAACATCTCAGGTCCCAACATGTGCCTGGCCTGACAAGCTGGAAACAAAAAAAGCTGGTTAAATAGCAAAAGACCCAAGTCTTTTCACTGCATGGACTAAAAAGAAAGTAGCCATCACTGACCAATAATCACCAATGTTGTCTGCTTCCTGTGGGTCACTTCCTGCAGCTGACTTAGAGTTTGATCTTTAGAGACCTCTAGGCCTAAAGATCATGTGATTTCCAGCAACCTGGACCCTAGGACTGATCTTCCCGCCCTGCAGACCTCTGGGAATAGGGATCACGATTGTAGGTCTAGTCTGACCTACTCCATCTCATAGACTCTGAGAAAACTTTACCTGTTCTCAACCACTAGAAATAAGATATAAATATAAATATATAAGGTATAGAATATATTAGATATTAGATATCACAAATTACATATATATATATATATATAATTAGATTAAAATTTATAATTGATTCTTGTCCACTGATAGCAACATAGTACTTATATGGGGCAAAATCAATCAGATAGTAGGGACAGAGAATATTATCTGAAAGTATTTTTAAAATTAGTTAAAGAAAAAGAATTGGTAATTACCCAGGACAGTTACAAGAATTTTTGGAGTCTGTAGAAATATGCTGTCCTTGGTTTCCTCAAGAGGGAACGATTGATTTGGAAAAATGGGATGTGGTAAGAAAACAGATAGGGGAATATTTCAAGGAAAAACAACCAGGGGCTCTTCCAATTATGGTATTTTATATTTGGAATATTTTGAAAATGTCTTCAACCTTCAGAAACAGTTCCCTTAATTACAAAAATCCTTAAAGTAGATTCTTCTACTAGTATTCTGGAGGAAGAAGAAATGACCAAAATTATAGAATGTTTAAATGCTAATAAAAAGGGAGAATAAGCACGACTTACAACTCCCTCACTTACTTCCCTCCTCCTGGATGAATCTGAACAGGGACCTGATGTGACTTTTGCTGAGGCAACTTAAATTTTATTGAAACAATTTGCCTCTGAAAATGCTAATGCTAATTGCAAAAAAAAAAAAAAAAAAAAAAAAAAAGCATTAGCTGGGGGAAAATCAAAAAAGATTAGGAATGATTTAAAGGTGTTAGAATATTGAGACTTCTACTTTTCAAGTGACTGCATTAAAATGCGGAAAAGTTACTGAATGAGACTCATTGGATGAAGTCCAATTGACTTCAGTATTGAGTCACATGATCCCTGTTCCCAGAACTGGGATCTTGGGGAGGTCATTTGATCTCTAGAGGGATGAACTTTGAATCTGGAGATACAGGAAGTTACAGGAAGTGACATGACCTGTGGGAGGCAGCCAATATTGGCAACATTGGCGACCATTGATCAAGGATGGTTATGTCTTTTTAATCTATCCAATGAGAAGACTCTAGTCTTTTGCTTTTAAACCCTGGACAAGCCAGAAGCTGGCCAGGTTCCAAGAACACATGGTGGTAGTTGGGATGGCTTCCAGGTATGTCTGGGCCTCTCCCTGCAGGGACTAAATAAATGCTTTCTTTTTGTACCTGATGATGTCTCTGATTAGCTAATTGGGAAAGGGGTTTTCCACCGCATCTATCCCACACATTACTATCTAAATTTTTTCAAATTCTCAAGAAAAAATTATATTACTCAAAAAGTTAATTCAATTCAACACATTTCACAATTCACAATTCAACAGATACCTTCTGGTATGCTACCTATCATTTTAGGTTCACAGGTATTGCTAGGGTTCAAGGTTATGCCTGGAGCAGTAGATTCTGATTTTGGGAGAATATGTATTCTTTACTATGTCACTCCTCACCATGACATTTTTTAAAAAGGGGACAGGATAGCAAAGTTAATAATACCTTACAAAAAAAAAAAAATAGAAAAAGCATAAAAATAAAATATATACATAATAAAAAATAAAAATTCGGGGTGATGAAGATTTTGGAGGTACAAGAAAAGGGGTATTCTGGATGTAATCTATCACCAATTCTAGGCCAATTTAAAAATAGAAACTAGGGATAATTTATTTACTCTAAATGATTATCAAAAATTGGTGAGGGACATTAACTGGATAAAACTGTATTTGAAATTGGAAACGCATGTATTAACAAAATTATTCAAAATTTTAAGAGGAGAGTCTAACCTTAATTCAAAAAGAAGTCTGAGGATCAGCTGCAAGTAGTAGATGGTTTTTACATTTACAGATGCTACTAATAAAACAATCAGTCTCTTTATATATATTCAATCTCCTTTTAAATGTTTTTAACACTTTGAATATACATAGAAGAATGAGTTATATGCAATTATTACTACATTATATACTGTTCAAGAATCTCTTAATATTTTTCAGAAAACAAATTTGGTGTTTATAAAACAGCCTCAGCCTTGGACATCTTGCTGGTTAAAATGAGATCTCTTTAATAGTAATTATTTCTTTTGTGTAAAAGAATGGTTTTAGTTTGCACAATGTTAATGACTAGTTTCTATTTTTCAAGTTCATGGTTTTCGGCAGAACTAGAACAGTCTTTTTCCATGTCATTTTTGTCTGTATTTGTGTTTCTGCTCAGAACATCTATGTCATGTTTGTTCTGTGAGCTAGTTTTGTGACTGGAAAGATTTCAAAGGCAAAAAGTGAGAAAAAACCTCCATGCTGTAGTTAGAATGCTGGAAATATTTCTTAAAAAGCCTAACTTTTTTTCTGTGAACTTCAGCTCTGCCCAAGCTGAAGGACTACACAAAAAAGTTAGCTAATTTAAATTAAAATAACATCTTTACAGATTCTCAGTTTTTGAGAGCAAAATATCATAGCAAATTCTCAAAATCTTGAGACAAATTGATTAAGGAATTTGGCAACTAATCAAAACAACAATTAGGAAAATAGCAATTTTTTGACTTCTGTTTTGTCTGGAGTTCCTTTTTACTCCATTGGGATTAAGGATTGCTAACAAGATTGATACAGCCCGAATCTCTCAATTTGCTAACACTTCTCTTGAAATGAACAACTGGATAGATCTCTAGAAGCGAGCATCCCACCCATTGAGCAGTCCATGGAAGGGAGGAAGCACCGTAGGGGGGGCAGGGTCGGCGCTTTTATCCCTAACGCAAATTCCCCCTCCCACCACTGACCCTCATCCTTATTGGCTGAGGATCTTACATTCTAAACGGGGAACTATCCAAGAAATTGAACTTGACCAACAAGTACATAGTTGCCCATATTTGGCTGAAATAGGGAGGATAACAGGAAGGGGGCTTAAGTATGCCCTTAGGGTGATGACAGGGAAGGGATAGCAGGGTAGAGACTTTAAGTATGTCTTTAAGAAGATAGCAGGAAGGGGCTTTTGTCTTTAAGAAGATAGCAGGAAGGGGCTTTTGTCCTTAAGAAGATAGCAGGGAGGAGACACTTTAAGTATGTCTTTGACTTAATGCTTAAAGTCCTTCAGGCCTACTCAAACTTTGAAATAGATGAAGCCTTACTCGATTTTCACAACTGTCTTGAAAGATCTCACTTTATTTCATTCACTGAGGAAGAACAATTAGGGAAACCAAGGCAGGACAATTTAGGGAAAGTGAGTCAGGATAATTAGAGAAACTGAGTCAAGATAATAAAAGAGACCTGTGGCACAACAAGGAGACAGAGAAGTAGTCAGATAAGTAGAAGAGGAATCAGGAGATAGTACTATCCTGAAAACCTGGTAGAGAATGTCAGAGGAGTGTCAGAGGGTGCAGAAAAGGCAAGGAGAATGAGAACAAAGAAAAGGAGCTGGTAAATAAGAAATCACAGGTAACTTTGCAGAGATCAGTTTCAGTGGAATGATAAGGTCAAAAGCCAGAGCATAAGGGTGAAATAGCCCAGTCAATAAAATTCGAGACAGCCGCAATGAGGTAGATTTAGGATTTATTTGGTACCGAGCTCAGGACGGAGTTCTAATTGAATTCCGTGCCCTCACAACACTAGAGATAGCTTTTATATTTGTTCGCTATTATTACATTGGAATCTGTGATTAGCATTATTACATTGGAATCTGTGATTAGCATTTTACTACAGGGTGGGAGTAGGTATTCTGTTGCATAAATAGACCACCCACCTGGAACAGATAACCTTAAGGGCATCGTTGACCGGTCTTTTGAAATACAAAAGAGATCCCCAATCTAACTAAGCAAACTTTCTTCTGCTGGCCCGAGGCGGAAAGGAGAGATTTGTCCATTTCACTCCTCCCCTTTTCATGTTCATAGTTGTGACTCATCTGAGGCCAAATGCAGTGCCATGCACAGACCCCTTGCTTCATGAACAGTGAATCAAACCCATGACGGGTCTGTAACACAACTTCTACCAGGGAGCCCACTGACCTTCCTAGATGAGTAAGGAGCCCCTCTAGGGCCCTAACGTCTGCACCGATCTGAGAGCTACCAAGGCAAATGTAATGCCGGAGAGACTGAGGCAAGACAGACCAGAGAGCCCCCAACATTCTTTCAACTGGAGAGTCTGATTGACTGGACAGGACTCTCGCCTCAAATTATCCAGTTAGACAGAGATAAAGATATACTAGGACCAAGGAATCCATGTTGGTCCCAGGGCCAGAGGAGTCCAGCAGCAAATGGAGGAACCCCAACTTCTGATTCCAATGTAATAATAGCCAAACAAATATAAAAGCTATCCCTAGTGTTGTGAGGGCACGGGATTCAATTAGAACTCCGTCCCAAGCTCGGTACCAAATAAATCCTAAATCTACCTCATTGCGGCTGTCTCGAATTTTATTGCCTGGGCTATTTCAAAGGGGTTAAGAAGTTGTAGACAATCCTTTCAAGGAGTTTAATTACAAGGGACAAAAGAAAACAAGATAGGCAATGAGCCAATAGACAAGAGACTGAAAATTAATTAGAGCAGAAAGAATAGAGGAGGCAACATGATGGAAGAAATCAGAAAGAATGGGATCACTTTGGAAAATGGAAGGATTAGCCTTATTAACCTCATCATGTGAGAGAGGGATGTCAATCTTTGGACTATGTACATTGATAGCATTGTTGATTATTGGTTTCATGGACCTAGTTTCCTCAGCTCATGAAAGTCATTCATTGCACTGTAACCATTCTGAGGTTTTTGTGTCGCGTTGGCAAGGCTAGATTATGAGAAAGGGTAAAAGTATCATGGCAGCTATAGATGATCCATCTGGAAATTTGCTAGAATGAGCTCTGAAAGCTCCATTGTTAAATTTTCAGGTGAGTATTTACATCGCAGAAATGAATAATTATTATAAATTGATTATTTTGCTAATTGTCTGGATAAAAGAGTCTATTCATAAAGCAGATTAAAGTTTAAAAAAGTATATGTGTTTGTATGCAGCCTCACCCTCACCTCTTCACACTCTTAGTTAAACATTTACAGGAACACACCCAGATCAATTCCTTCTTTCAAGTTTGTAAGCCCTGAGGATGCAGTCTACCTAAGCAAAGAGCAATGCTGTCTTCTTAGTTCCTATTGTGGAATTTTGCTAGATCATAGATTTTAAAGAGATTAGTCAAGGAAGTCCCCAAATAGGTGAGCCATCTATGACAGGAAATAAAACCTTATCTGAGGCAAATAGTCTTGATCCTACCTTTACCCACTTAATACAGATAGCAATCCATCCAAGGTAGGACAATTTTTGTCTATGTTCTATTAGCTTACCACATAGGTGTCACCTAAGGTACTTGGGACATTTCTCATGTTCTCATAATATCATCAGGCTACCAAGGGAGAACATAGTCATCTATCAGTCATCCTTCATTCTCACTACCAGATTAATCCTTTTTATTTTTTGACCACTTATTTTTTGATGACATTCTTTACGCCACTTCCTCTAAATAAGCTTTTATCCATAACAGCATAAATTTATAGCTAAATAGCCTTAATGTCATCAAATTCAATCTTTCCGTTTTATAGAATAAATCCCTAACGAAGTTAATTGAGTTGGCCCAAATCACACAGCAAGGATGTGGAAGAGATAGGTTTTGAATACACTTCATCAAACTCCAGAACTCTTTTCATTCTTAATACATATATATCTAACATGTATCAGATGTTAATTGAGGTACATATGATATCAAGACACAAAGGAAACAATCCTTGCCCTCAAGAAATTTACATTCTGTGGGGTGGACTTGAGGGAGGAGGTACAGCATGAACACAACTAAGTAAATGGAAGATGATACAAAGTAAATTGGAGGGCAAAGGGAGAGTCATCAACAGCTGAGGATGTGAACCAGCTGGAAATGGCTTCTGGCCTGTGGGTGGCTTAGAACCAAACAGAACAGGCTAGAGAAAGATGTTAAATTTCAAAGTGAAGGAAAGACTTGCAAGCAAAGAGGCAGATTAGATATGTGCTAGAGCCCTGTGCCTTGTTAGGGGAATGTAGGGAGGTCTCAATAATTCCACCCGCGGCAGCTAAATGAATTGTAGCTCTGATAATGAGCCATAACAGCAACAATGTGCCAAGTTTGATTCATAGCAGGGCTTCTAGACCAGAACATGGATACAGCAGGGGCTTGTCTGAATTCAGAGAACACCTGGTGCTGAAAGCAATACAATAATTATGTGAAGCAATTCTGAGATTTGCTGGAGAGTGATATCATCCAGAATTTCAGCACAAAGGATTGTTGTTATGTGAAGCTCAGAGCACAATTTGCTTTCTCTGTCTTAGCTCTGGAAAATTGGGTGTTCCTCATATTTTGACAAGGGAAAAAGAAAGGCCTTATGCAGGAAATGGTCCATAAGCTAAACTGTGAAGGAAATTAAGAATTCTATGTGTCAGAAGTGAGGATCTCATTGAAAATTATAGTAACTCACCCAGGGAAAGAACTCTGGGAAATGACTATGAACTACTACATAGAATTCCCAATCCCCCTATTTTTGTCTGCCTGCACTTTTTATTTCCTTCACAGGCTAATTGTACACTATTTCAAAGTCCGACTCTTTTTATACCACAAAATAACTGTTTGGACATGTATACATATATTGTATTTAACTTATACTTTAACATATTTAACATGTATTGATCAACCTGCCATCTGGGGGAATGGGTGGGGGGAAGGAGGGAAAAAGTTGGAACAAAAGGATTTGCAACTGTCAATGCTGAAAAATTACCTATGCGTATATCTTGTAAATAAAAAGCTATAATAAAAAAAGAAAAAGAAAAAGAAAATTATGGTAACTCAGTATTCCATTTTTACCAGTCCCACTTCTCAATCAGTTCTGGGGCTGGCACTGGTGGGGAAGTCTGCAGATTTTTGAATTATCTACTCTTTGTTATATACCCCTATCTACAAATTGTCTTCTTGCTATCTAGGACAGGAAATGAAATGCAAGGACCCAGCCTCTTTTGCTAAGGTGGACCTATATGGATTGTCTTAAAATTACCCATAAAAGCTGTCCCTACCTTGAAGTCATTGCTAGTCTTGGTCCTCAGTGATTAGCCTATCAATGTGTTGCTCTCTTGATGTACTGAGAAAAAAATCATTTAAATTTTTTTGTCCTGAGTAATAAATTTTTTTTTACTACTTTTGTCCTTAAGTTCAGGGTGAAACACTAAATGAAGAATTTTCCTTTCAACAATCTAATGTGATAATATATGTGACAGTATTTTGTAAATTGCAGAATACTATATAATTTTGTTTTTATTAAAACTTTTTGTTTTCAAAACACATGCATGGATAATTTTTCAACACTGACCCTTGGCAAAACCTTGTGTTTCAATTTTCTGCCCCTTCTCCCCACTCCTTCCCCCAGATGGCAAGTGATCCAGTATATGTTAAACATGGTAAAAATATATGCATATATTTTTATACAATTATCTTGCTGCACAAGAAAAATCAGATCAAAAAGGGGGAAAAATTAGAAAGAAAATAAAATGCAATTAACAACAATAAAAAGAGTGAGAATGTTATGTCCACACTCAGTCCCCACAGTCCTCTCTTTAGGTGCAGATGGCTCTCTTCATCACAAGATCATTGGAACTGGTCTCAATCATCTCAATGTTGAAAATTCTGGATCATCAGAAATGATCATTATATAATCTTGTTGTTGCCATGTATAATGATCTCCTGATTCTGCTCATTTTACTTAGCATTAATAAGTCTCTCTAGGGTTCTCTTAAATCATCCTGTTTATATTTTCTTACAGAACAACAATATTCCATAACATTCATATACCATAACTTATTCAGTCATTCTCCAATTGATGGGCATCCACTCAGTTTCCAGTTTCTTGCCACTGAAATACCCGAGCAAGAGAAAATACAGGACAGGCAAAATAATGTAAATTTAAGAGCATTTATTAGCTGGCCAGCGACTGAGTCATCCTAGTACAAGGTTAGGGTAGTCAGCCCTGAGTAGTTTCAGGGACACATATTTATAGGAGAAAACCACAAGAATTTTCTGAAACATTTATCACACTAAAATTCCATTCTCAAACAAGCAGCAAAGATTAACAAGGAAACATTTCTTTAAGTTTTATGCTTGTCAAATTGTCAAGATCTCTGGTTACTGATAAAGTTAGAGTGGCACATCTGGGGGGCATATGTGGCTGTAATTGGAAACAGGAGATACCACCTGCATTAGGGAATGAAGAGCTGGAGACACAGTTCTGACTTCAGACAGAATTCAAACAGGGGTAATATTTTCATGGTCTCAGGTGGGCAGGACAGGGGACAGTGTCCGTCCATTTCACTACTACAAAAAGGGCTGCCACAAACATTTTTGCACATGTGGGGTTCCTTTCACTCCTTTAAGATCTCTCTGGGATATAAGCCTAGTAGAAACACTGCTGGTTCAAAGGGTATGCACAGCTTGATAGCCCTTTGGGTATAGTTCCAAATTGCTTTCCTGAATGGTTGAATCAGTTCACAACTCCACCGACAATGTATTAGTGTCTCAATTTTCCCATAATCCCTCCAACATTCCTCATATCTTTTCCTGTTATCTTAGCCAATCTGAGAGGTATATAGTGATATCTCAGAGTTGTCTTAATTTGCATTTCTCTCATCAATAGTAATTTAGAGCACCTTTTTCATATGGCTAGAAATGGTTTCAATATCTTCATCTGAAAATTGTCTATTCATATCCTTTGACCATTTATCAATTGGAGAATGGCTTGAATTCTTATAGATTTGAGTCAATTCTCTCTATATTTTAGAAATGAGCCTTTATCAGAACTTTTGAATGTAAAAATGTTTTCCCAGTTTATTGCTTCCCTTTTAATCTTGTCTGCATTAGTTTGTTTGTACAAAAACTTTTTAACTTAATATAATCAAAATTATCTAGTTAGTATTCAATTATGAGTTCCAATTCTTTTTTGGACACAAATTTCTTCCTTTTCCACAGGTCTGAGAGGTAAACTATCCTTTGTTCTTCTAATTTGCTTATAATATCACTTTATATCTAAATCATGAACCCCTTTTGTCCTTATCTTGGTATATGGTGTTAGGTGTGGGTCAATGCCTACTTTCTGCCATACTAGTTTCCAATTTTCCCAGCAGTTTTTGTCAAATACTGAGTTCTTATCACAAAAGCTGGGGTCTTCGGATTTGTCACACACTAGATTACTATTATCATTGATTATTTGTTCTGTGAACCTAAACTATTCCACTGATCTACTACTCTATTTCTTAGTACCAAATGGTTTTGATGACCACTGCTTTAAAATATAGTTTTGGTCTGGCACAGCTAGGTCACCATCATTTGTAGTTTTTTTTTTTTTTTTCATTAATTCCCTTGACATTTTTGACCTTTTAATCTTTCAGATGGACTTTGTTATTTTTTTTTACATCTGTAAAAATTTTTTTTTCAAGTTTGATTGGTATGACACTGAATAAGTAGATTAATTTAGGTAGTGTTGTCATTTTTATTATATTTGCTTGGCCTACTTGATATTTTTCCAATTGATTAGATCTGACTTTATTTGTGTGGAAAGTGTTTTGTACTTAATGCATGTAGTTCCTGACTTTATCTTGGCAGATAGATTCCCAAGTGTTTTATATAATCTACAGTTATTATAAATGAAATTTCTCTTTGTATCCCTTGCTGTTGGACTTTATTGGTGCAATATAAAAATGCTGATGATTTGTATGGATTTATTTTGTATCCTGCAACTTTGATAAAATTGTGAATCGTTTCTAGTAGTTTTTTAGTTGATTCTCTGGGGCTTTCTAAATATACCATCTTATCATCTGCAAAGAATGATAATTTGATTTCCTCGTTACCTACTCTAATTGCTTTAAACTCCTTTTCTTCTCTTATTGCCAAAGCTAACATTTTAAATACAATATTGTATAGTAATGGTGATAGTAGGCAACCTTGTTTCACCCCTGATCTTATTGGGATTGGTACTAGTTCGTCCCCATTACAAATGATGCTTGCTGATATTTTTAAGTAGATGTTACTGATCATTTTAAGGAAAAGTCCATTTACTTCTATACTCTCTAGTGTTTTTAATAGGAATGGGCATTGGATTTTATCAAATGCTTTTTTTGCATGTATTAAGATAATCATATGATTTTTGTTAGTTTGGTGGTTGATATAATCAATTCTGCTAATAGTTTTCCTAATATTGAGCCAGCCTTGCATCCCTGGTATAAATCCTACTTGGTCATGGTATATTATCTTGGGGGTGACTTTCTGTAATCTCTT
Organism: Antechinus flavipes; assembly: GCF_016432865.1. Taxonomy (NCBI): domain Eukaryota; kingdom Metazoa; phylum Chordata; class Mammalia; order Dasyuromorphia; family Dasyuridae; genus Antechinus; species Antechinus flavipes. The sequence goes on along the minus strand of NC_067399.1, from coordinate 300,749,214 downwards.
TGCCAATATTTTATTTAAGATTTTTGCATCAATATTCATTAGGGAAATTGATCTATAATTTTCTTTCTCTGTTTTCACCCTATCTGGTTTAGGTATCAGTACTATATCTGTGTCTAAAAAGGAATTTGGTAGGACTCCTTCTTTCCATATTTTTTCAAATAGTTTGCATGGTATTGGAATTAATTGCTCTTTAAATGTTTGTTAGAATCCCCATATAAATCCATCTGGCCCTGGAGGTTTTTTCTTAGGGAGTTGACTAATAACTTGTTCTATTTCTTTTTCTAAAATATGACTATTTATGTAATTTAATTCCTCTTCTGTTAATCTGGGCAATCTGTATTTTTGTAGATATTCTTCCATTTCACATAGATTATCAAATTTATTGACATATAGTTGGGCAAAATAATTCCCATTTATTGTTCTAACTTCCTCTTCATTGGTGGAAATTTCTCCCTTTTTATTAATAATATAATTTCTAAGAATATACAATATAGATATTAAATACAGCAAAGCTCACATAAAAACTATCTTGTCATAATGCTCTAATCAATGAGGTAGCCACAGATTTACCCACAATAAATTTCAATAAAATTATAAAACAGTTTAGTATCTAATATTGAGCAACTTCTTCCTTTTAAACCTGGGGATCATGTATCTGAGAAAATGTACATTATAAAACATTCTAAGGTAGCTAGTTCATAGATTTTGCAACCATTTGGATTCTTTGAAAAAGTATGTAGGAGGAATCAAGACTTGGATGATATTTTAATATAGACTAGTAACTATATTTTTCTGCCCCATCAAGCTTAGACATTCTATAACTTTGGAAATTGAGATTTTTAATATTATAAGATTAGCTCAAGTAAATTATTGCTAGGTACGAGAAAAATTATAGGAAAGGAAGCAGAGAACAATGGTTTAATCATGCAGAATAGGAAGTAATCACTGAGTAAGAATATGGTATTCTAATATTAGCTCTAATTTATATAATGTTTTCTTCACAAAAACACAGGTTCTGTTTTGGAGTGTTTTAATCATCTAAATGGCTTGTGTTTGCTCTCATCTAGGTCTCAGTTCCTGGAAACATCTGAATTTGGTTTTTTTTGCTGTCCCCAGGGATCTTTAGTTCTCTTGCAAGCATTAAAGTAACAATAGAACATTGAATAAATTTCTTATATACAACAAAGTATGAATCACTTTTAACCAAACCTATAGACAGTTGCATGTTACTGACTCATGGGACAAACTAGTTTTGCCTTAAAAGTCAGAAAAGATGCTTCTGAAATTGGACTACTTTAAGGGACTAGGGCTCAAAACATTAACAATACTTTCTGGTCACCTGAGGCCTAAAAAAAAATGTTGTTCTTAAGACTTATTTCATTCCAATCCTGAGCTTAAATTATAAAATCTAGCTTAATTCAGGCTTGGTTCAAAAAAAAAAGTCAAGAATACTTTCTTCTCTGGTGAATCTCCCCTTGCTCAGGGATCTAAATGGCCACTCTAAAGCTTTTTATCACTACCCCTGGACTGAGCCTTCCCCACCCCATCATAAATGGGGAAAGAATCAAAGGGATCAAAGGGGTCAAGCAAGCCATTCCTTGGGTAGAATCACTTTACATAAGGACCTATATAGTTACTCTAAAGTTCCACCCAGGGATGAAGGCTCTCCTCAAGCAAGGATAGCTGGGTGGTTCAGAGATAGAGTTCTGGTCCTGAATTCAAATCCACCTTTGGGTACTTACTGGCTATGTGATCATGGGCAAGTCATCTCACTCTGTTTGCTTCAGTCTCTTCATCTATAAAATAAGCTGAAAAAAGAAATGGCAAATCATTCCAATATGTTTCCCAAGAAAACCCCAAATGGGTCCATAAAGGATCAGACATAACTAAAATGGCTCAACAATAAGGAGGAAAAGCACTGGTTACTAGAGAGACAAGCCTTATCTCTTTCTCTACATTACTGATAAATACTGATAAATACCATTTTTTCATGGGCTTGGGTCTAGGCTTTCTCCTTCACATCATAGTTCCATATTTAATGCTTCAAGATTCTTACCCTTTATCTAGTTCTTGGGTAAGGATTCTTCTACCATGGTAATTTCTCTATCTCTTTCACCATTGCCATTTTACCACCACCCTCTTCAGGTCCCATGTGATATTTCTTTGTTTTCTGTTGTCAGATTGTGTATGAGTCAGTACTACCTCCACTATCTTGTTTCCATTGAGTGTTAGAGGTTCCATCACTTTACTGTCCTGCCAATGCCACTGCCTCCATCATTGTTGCTTCCAGCTGTTTCCCCTTCCTCAGGAAATTTTTATAGCCCTTGCAATAAAATAGTGTGGACCACATGCCCTAGAACTAACACATTTCCACCTTTTTTGTTTTTATTGAACTCCTGGCCCTGGGCAAGCATTCCCACAAAAGGACCCTTCTTGTGTCTGTGAAGATGACTCAACTATTTAAAATTTTTCCTTTCTAACTGTAGGCTAACTGAATTCCATTTACCTTTTCCCAGACTTTGCAACCACACAACATGTCACCCTGTCAAACCAGTAATTCACAATGAGCTTTTGTGGTGGTGGTGGTGGTGGTGGATTTTGTTTTTTAACGTTAGGGAACATACACTACTTTCTATTCATTTTTCTCATTCCTGTCACTCCAGCTTCCAACTCATCTCTTTGAGTGAGACCAGATCAGGAAACTTGCCCCTAAAGTTTTCAGGCACCATAAAAAAATACTAGAAATACTGGAATTGGAGGAGGATAAAGGGGACAGCGACTGCTGTCATCTCTGAACAAAAGGAATGGCCCAAATCCCTGTTAAATATTATTATCCCCATTTCACAAATAAGGCTCAGAGAGAGGTGAAGGGCGTTCCATGTCCATGATTACACAGCTAATTATTATCAAGCAGACTTCTTCCTCACTATAAATTCAATATGTCTTCCATTAGACAGTGCTGCCTGATCTATATCCACTATGTTGCCACAATATTGGTGCTTTTCTTCAATTAAAAAACCTAAGTCCCAGTTAGGTTAGTCCTATAGGGCCAGTTGAACTGACCCAGGATCCTTATGATTTGACTTTTTTCCCCAATTCCCATCATTTCAGTGTGTTGTGTGTTCAATATTCTAATACTACCAAAAACCATTCATTAAGTAGTTGTTTTGTGAAAAACATTAGGCTAAGCATTGAGAATAGGAATAGAAAAGTAAGACAGTTCCTGCTTTCAACACATGAAAAGTTTTACATGTAAGTCAGAAAAGATCCCATGGTCCTCAGGGTTCATCAATAAAGCAGATGGTAAACACCTTTTCTTCAATGATTTTTCTACCAATAAAATCATAGCAGTTTCTGATGTTGAATTTATATAATGTTAAGGATTTTGGTGCTAAAAAGGTTCTTTAGTACCTGAAGTCCCTGCAGCAGGATTTGCCAGAAAATCAACCATCTGTGGTTGTTCTGGTTGTTTCCCAGGTTGATGGCTTTGAGCAATGGGATAGAAGCACTAATGTTCCAAAGGCTCCTAGGTTCTTAGTCCTGAACTATTTCCATCAAAGTCTGAGGAACGATAGTGGTCAAATATTGTTGTGTCCTGCTTTCTAGAGCCCCCAAGTTGGGTGACAAAACATACTGTTGCTTTCTAGAGCCCCCACACTGAGGTGATTAAATATACCTTCCTAATGGAAAAGTGATGAGGTGGGACGCCTGAGGATGGTGGGAAAATTAAATCCATTTATTACAAGGACTTTCCCCTTTATATAATGTAACAAAAACAACACCAAGCACGTGGGACCACCTAAACAACTTGCTATTGTATGTAGTTTGCCACCTGGTATCCTTCTGCTTCAATCACAACACAGGTTGTCACTGCCCTCTGACTTATCAGGATGACCCAGAGCCCTTAGGGAAGATGGGGAGCTGAACCAGACATTGTTAGCAGGTTCCCCCTGGGCTGAAGGGTCTTATACTACACCTGGAGTTCCCCACAGACTCTGACCCTCTACAAAATATGCTGCCACATTTCTGTGGTATATTCAAAATAAAGAAAAAGCAACATTGTTAGAAGAGTTAACATAGCCCTCATGAGCTGTGGAGAATGCTCTCCCAATGCCATTCATCTTTATCTCTGGCCACTGAACTTTAATGAGGAGAGAGTGAAGCTGAAGATTTTGCTCAGCTCTGCCTCACTTGGATCCAATTCATGCACAAGTCATCCTCCTGTTCGCATTGATTCCCTTCAAGAAGGAAAGAGGAACAACTCTCAATAACAGTTGGGATCTCCAGAGAAAGGCTCCTATGACACTAAGGGATCTAGCAGTAACTTGAAGGGGTTAGGGTATTTTTTTCTCTAATATTCTTTTAAACCTTCATCAGGTACATTCCTCCAAATATCAGTTTATCCATTACCTTCGATCACTGATCACTGATAGCCTGATAACATCAATTAGCTTTTTCAAATTTTTTTTTTTTTTTTTACCAGAAATGATATTAAAAGAACCAAGTACAAAACATCTCTCAACTCTAAACTAAGGCGCACTCTACCTTCTATCCCTTGATCCCTAGAAAGAGTGGGCTTGAAATTAAAGTATATTTACACAAATCTTTTCTCTCACTAATTTCACTTCTGAATGTGGCATAATGGAAGGATAAGACACTTCCTTGTTTGCAAGGACATAATGTATCAGCTTCCAAGTTAATCCACTGCTGGGCAATGGATCAAGCAGATGTTTTTCCTCACTCGGTCATATTTTCAGCAAACTGGTATAGAATCAAATTTTTAAACCTATTGAAGCTACTGAGATCATAACCTAGTGCTTCCCTGTTTCTACACTCATTCCCTTAGAAGAGGAAACAATGAGCCACATCAGAGAAATAAAATACATAGAGCATACATTTATGGGTTCCTGATACTGGGTAAGAAATAGTTAAAGACTCTTCTTTCTCTCTCTCCTTGAGTCCCACAGTAATTTGCAAGATAAAGGTCTAATTCCTCTACTGTTATTTTCTTTTTTTTCTTTTAATTAAAAATTTGTATTTTTCAAAACATATGCATGGATAATTCTTCCACATTAATCCTTGCAAAACCTTGTGTTCTGATTTCCCCCTTTCTCCACATCCTCCTCTAGATGGCAAGTAGTCCAATATATGTTAAACATGGTAGAACTATATGCTAAATCTAATATATGCATCCATAATTATACAATTATCGTGCTGCACAAGAAAAATCAAATCAAACTGGAAAAAAATGAGAAAGAAAATAAAATGCAAGCAAACAACAACAAAAAGAGTGAAAATACTATGTTATGAACCACACTCAGCTCCCACATTCCTCTCTCTGGATATAGATGGCTCTCTTCATCACTAGATCATTGAAACTGGTCTGAATCATCTCATTGTTTTTTTTTGTTGTTGTTGTTGTTGTTGTTGTTTTGTTTTTTTAAAATATTTTATTTTATTTTATAATAACTTTATATTGACAGAATCCATGCCAGGGTAATTTTTTTTTTACAACATTATCCCTTGCACTCGCTTCTGTTCCGATTTTTCCCCTCCCTCCCTCCACCCCCTCCCCTAGATGGCAAGCAGTCCTATATATGTTAGATATGTTGCCGTATATCCTAGATACAATATATATTTGCAGAACCGAGCAGTTCTCTTGTTGCACAGGGAGAATTGGATTCAGAAGGTAAAAACAACTCGGAAAGAAAAACAAAAATACAAATAGTTCACATTCGTTTCCCAGTGTTCTTTCTTTGGGTGTAGCTGCTTCTGTTCATCATTTATCAATTGAAACTGAGTCTTTGTCAAAGAAATCCACTTCCATCAGAATACATCCTCAAACAGTATCATTGTTGAGGTATATAATGATCTCCTGGTTCTGCTCATTTCACTTAGCATCAGTTCATATAAGTCTCTCCAAGCCTCTCTGTAGTCATCCTGCTGGTCATTTCTTACAGAACAATAACATTTCATAACATATACTATAACTTACTCAGTCATTCTCCAATTGATGAGCGTCCATTCAATTTCCAATTCCTTGCCACTACAATGAGGGCTGCCACAAACATTTTTGCACATGTTGGGTACCCTTCCCTCTTTCAAGATATATACTGGGGTATAAACCCAGTAGAAACACTGCTGAATCAAAGGATATGCACAGTTTGATAACTTTTTGAGCATAGTTCCAAATCGCTCTCCAGAATGGTTGGATTCATTCACAATTCCATCAATAATGTGTTATCCACTGTAATTTTCTATGTGCTCTCATTTCTAATTCAGAAGTCATGAACCCCCCAGAAGGAGAGAAGAGATACTCACAGAATACATGCTCATTCTTTGAATACATGATCACTATTGCCCACCATCTTTCTGGGCATGACAGCAAATACCTCTAATTCCAGTTCTCATGGAAGACTGAGCTTAATGGATCCCTAAAGTTCAAGAGTTCTTAGCTACATGCCAAAAGCTAATTGGGAATCCACCTTAAGTCAAAAATCATTGCAGTAAGGTCATGGGAGTCTGGACTGTCTAAAAAAGGGGAACCCACCCAGATTAGAAAGACATCAAGTTTAAAGCTTCCATGACAATAAGGATGGGCCCAAATATAGCTGCAGCACTTCTAGACTGGGCAAGATTGCTTCAACAAATGAACAAAAACAAATAGTACACAACCGTCATGAAGTTCTAGAAGCACATTCTGAGTTGGTGCAAGATGAAATAGATCCCACATTCTCAAATGACTGGGCCCTAATTGACTTGATACACTAATCATATGTTCTAAAAAGCTGGCAAATCTTTAGCTTTCTCAGTCAGACTCATTTTGCTTTTTTCCTGTTGAATCAGGAAGACACATGATTCTTGAGTTTTAACAGAATGTCATTTACATCCTTATTTTTTAGAAAAGTATGAAAACATCTGAGGTGATTGCAAAATTTTCTTCTCCCTGAAAGCAGAAGTATAATGCATTTAATTAATGTAAGAGGTTGTATCATCATGGAATAATCTTCATCTATAACCACAGAGAAAAAAGGGGAGGTGCAAACAGCAAAAATATATTTCTTAGAAAAGAATCACAAACAAGTAAATGATTATCTTCATTTTACTGATACTTGTTAGTAGGACTGGGTATGTAAATAATGTGTAGGTTTAAACATTTATGCTATTAAAGAGGTAAGCTCTTAGAAGATATTACAGTACAATAGAAAGAATACTCCATTTTGAGTTAGAGGGGTCAATTCATATCTCAATTATGAAAAATGTTACCTTACTGAACTAGGTAAATCACCTCATCCAGGAAAGAGATCTTTTTGGGCTTCTGCTCCACAATTATGAAAATGAGGGAGTTGCTTTGACCTAGCAGAGTTTCTAATGGGCTTATATCCCAAAGAGATTTTAAAGGAGGAAAAAGGACCCATATGTGCAAGAATGTTTGTGGCAGCCCTTTTCATAGTGGCAAGAAGTTGGAAACAGAGTAGATGCCCATCAACTGGAGAATGGCTGGGTAAATTGTGGTATATGAATATTATGGAATATTATTGTTCTGTAAGAAATGACCAGCAGGATGATTTCAGAGAGACTTGGAGAGACTTACATGAACTGATGCTAAATGAAATGAGCAGAACTAGGAGATCATTATACATGGCAACAACAAGACTATATAACAGTGGTTCTCAAATTATGGTCTAGAGAATCCTGGGGATCTCTGAAACCCTTTTAGAAGGTCTACAAAATCAAAAATAGTTTTTATTTCCAATATGGTAAATGTCTATAAATATAATCCAGATAAACAAAAACTTTGGAGAGATCCTCAATAATTTTTAATAGGATAAAGATACTGAAAACAAAAGTTTGAGAACCACTGCTATACAGTGATCAATTCTGATGGATGTGGCTTTCTTCAACAATGAGATGAACCAAATCAGTTCCAACTGTTCAATGATGAAGAAAGCCATCTATACCCAGAGAGAGGATCTTGGGAACTGAATGTAGACAACATAGCATTTTCATGCTTTTTGTTGATGTTTGCTTGCATTTTGTTTTCCTTCTCAGGTTTTTTTTTTCTAAATTTGATTTTTCAGCAAGATAACTGGATAAATATGTATATATATAATATATATTGGATTTAACACATATTTTAATATATTTAAATTGTATTGGACTACCTGCCATCTAGGGGAGGGGGTGCAGGGAAGGAGGGGAAAAGTTGGAACAGAAGGTTTTGCAAGGGTCAGTGTTGAAAAATTACCCATGCATGTGTTTTGTAAACAAAAAGCTTTAATTAAAAAGAAAGAAAATGAGGGGGTTAGACTAGATATCTAACATTTATCTTAGCTTTAGTTCTATGTTTCTACATGTCATAGTTGTTAAAATTCAGCTTAACTCCCATGTTTTAGCAAAGTTTCCCTTTGCTTAGTATCTCCCTACTAATGACACAATTAAAATTAAAAGTCTTGTATTTATTGTAAGACAAACATTTCCCCATTTGGTTTTAAAATATTCAGCGCCCTTTCAAAGAAGAGAAACTTAGGCTTCTCTGAGTGGCACTCCTTCCCCATAATTCTCATAACCCTTGTGTTGTTCTTACTACATTCTTCCTTTGTTTAATACTTATTTTTGCATATATATTATCCCTCATAACAGATCATAAACTTCTGGAGGAATGGAACTATTGTTTTTTATCATTGCATTCCTAGTACCTTCTACAATGAATCCCTTGAACTTGTTTAAAAATTTTGTAATTACTTCTAAATGTTCAATAAAAGTTTATTGCAATAAATTTTTTAAATAAAAAATAGGGGAATTCCATTCCTCAAATGATGGTTTCCTTCTTTATTGGTGTATCAATTCAGATATGAACCACATATGAGATTTTAAAATTAGATTGAAAGCAACTTCTCTGAAATAAACACTTTTTTCAAAAGTTCTGAATACTAATTTACCTCCTTTTAAATCTTTCTTCAACTGTGGAATTTGTAACAGTAAAAATTCTCTGAAAAGTCTCCCATGCCTGTAGAGGGTCGCAGATAGTGGGGGAACTCTGAGTGAAGTATAAGACCCCTCAGCCCAGAGGAAATCTGCTAAAAATATCTGATTTGGCTCCCCATTTTCCTTATGGAATTTCTCACCTCCCTTCCTGGGAAGTCAGGGAGGATGTGACTACCTGAGTTCTATTTGAAATAAGGATACTTACAGCAGGGTGCTTACTCAGTGTGATTGATGAAGTAAAGGTTCTCTGGTTCACATATATTTAGTGTGATATAATGATGTAATTACTTTAGTTGTCATATACTTAGTATGAAGCAATGATGTAATCATACTGAGATATTTGAGGGCTGAGAGGACTGGAGATGAGATCTCATATCTCAGACTCAGACTCATACACAAAGGAGACACAGAAATGGAGACAGAAACAGAGATCCTCCTGGTGGCTCTCCTGCCTTCATCATTCCTCCACCTAAGACCAAGGCTCATCCAGACATCCTCCGGAGAACTAGTCCAGACATTACACATTCCTCTAACCTTTCTTCTTTCTATATTTTACTTTCAGGTTTCCCTAGTGTCTTTCAAATATCCCACAAAATATTTTCCCCAATCTCCCTTAAGTCTAATATCTTACTCTGTTGATTATTTTCACTTCATCATAATATATATATATGTTTGTGTGAATGTGTATATACATGTGTACACATAAAATCATATATGTGTGTGTTATATATGTTTGTTGGGATTTGAACAGTCTTTTTCTTAGATTATGAATTTCTTGAGGTCAGGGGTTGTCTTTTACATTTCTTTATATCCCCAACACTTAGCACAATACCTAGCACAAGACATGATTAATCAATCTTTATTGATAGACTGGCTGACTCTTTGGACTATCATCACATTGAGAGTCAAATCCTTTCTCAAGTTCATTTTTTTTTCCTGTCTCACTATATTTTCTAGTTTTCATCTGAAACAGTTTATTTATTTGTTCAGAGTGTGACATTCAGTGAAACCAGTATCTGATTTAGTCTTATAGGAGCCAGTTTTGATCAATCCAAAACTGTGAGGTTTTCTTATTATAGGAATGCTCAATAGAAGGAAAATATATTTAATTTTATTTCATGCAATAATTTTTAAGTTAGAATGAGAAGAGTTTTCTTCAATTTACTTCAGAAAAATAAAAAAAAAGGTTATTAAATATCTGGGAGATGTCCCCTAAACTTGAGTTATGATCATTTTTTCATATCAAAATGCTGCTTCCTCAAATGCCCGCAATTTCCTGTCTCTGTAGGCAGTGCTGCTTTCTTTAAGTGAGCAGATTTATTAAGTATCTCAGCCAAAAGAGTTACTACCACAGAGACACCTGGGTAAGTAGAGAGAAGACAATTAAAAAACTGTTTCTGTTAGTATGATTATGCATGTTTGTATTTTTATATAAAAAAAACTAGCATTTAGAAAGAGAATTTAATATTACTTATATACTCACATAATTTAACAAGTCATTGTTATAGCAAGGCACAAATGAGGAAGAGTAGAAGTTTTCTCTACCCTGAGTAATGGTCAGCAGATTTTAAAATAACAACTTAGAAGTAATGAGGAAAGAATCTCCAGATTCAAAGAAAGAAAAATGAAAAATACCTTTCCTGATGTTTTACATTTAATTTCTTTTTCAAGTAATTTGTTGGCAAATTTTTGTTCATGTTAAGTCCATGTAGTCTAGAAGAAAGCAGGCTAAATTAGCTATCTGGAAGTATTTCTAGCTTTTAAAGCTATTTTTACTTTTTCGTCATCTGCAAAATGATGCAATGATTCTTTTTCATATTAAATATCACAAAGATTAGAAGGTTTTAAACTATTACTGGAATATTATTTAGAACAAAAGAAAAAGTAAACTGAGCACTACTGTGATTTTAGTGAAAATGTTGTATTTTTATTACATTGTCAACTATCTCCGTCAGTATGTTAACATGGAACAAGTCATTTAACCTCTGGGTACCTAGAATGTATTTAATAAATTTTTCTCACCTTAGGAGTTCTTTCCCTGGGGAAATCACAGTTTCTTCATATATTCTATCATTTTAAAATTAGTTATGATTGGATTCTTATATTTTCTTGTTTTGAAAAATTTCTTTATTCTTTAACCTACAGTTAGATTCTTATTATTTTCAGGTTCTTCTCAAGATGCAGATTTTAATTTACTTTCAGTAAAAAGGAAGTAGAAAATTTTTTAAAAATTTAATTCAAAACTACTTTTTAAAAGTTTTCTCCAAAGTCAGTTAAAATTACCCCAAAATTATTTTAAAAGATATATAAATTATGAGAAGTGTATATTCCACAGCAATTCTCACAACACTTATTATTTCTTAACAACCTATTATTTCTTAACAGTTTACTAATAGAGAAGTCAACTTTCATTATGCATTTATATTCATTATTATGGCGTAAGCTTTTTTCTAGGCTGTGAGAAATGATTCATGGAAACATTTCTTCCCTCCTATTTCTTTAGCAATACAGGTACTCCAATTGTGTGGGTCTCAAGAAAATCAGTGGAGATTTACATCTAGCTTTAGTAAAATCTCACCTTGTTTTATCAAGATTATATTTCCTTATGCTCTATGACAGGGGAGGACCTTAGCTTGGGGATACGGAGAGCTTTATAAATCTTGCCACCAGAGCATTATAAATCTTGCCAAAAACATTCTTTGTCATCTTATCTTTGAAAATCTTATACATTTCTATATGTATATATAGACTATAAGCCTGTCTCCATGGACTTGAGAACAGCTAGTAAAATATCCAATAGGTTCATTATACAGGTTCATATATTTGATATTAAGCTTGTTATTAAAGAATGAACTAGTAAAATATACCCCAGACTTTAAAAACTGAACAAGGCTAAAAAAAAAAGATATATTGTTTTAAATACTGTCAAATATTAGAATAACAAAAAAAGATGCTTTTTATAAAACAACAAATTCATGTATCTTGTTTTTCATTTTAGAACAGCTAATTTTTTATTTTTTGAACTAATATGCTATATAGTCACCACAACACAGTAAATCTGGTTCTGCTATAATGCTTGTTTTGAAGATATAAATTTATTCCAGCTATATATACAGTTATTGAAAGATTAGGGAACATAGCAAAAATTTGGGAGTTGGTAATGGTTGATTTACTCAAAAAAACAGCAAGAATGAAAAAAAGCACTATTTCATAATAACTCATAAACTGTTACCCTTTTGACACTCATTTCCAAATCTTTTTCAGAGAAAAATTGCCATAATTACAGTATATCTTTTGATGTAGCAATAGTTGTGGACACAGGAATACTGGTCCTCATTCACACACTTTATCCCCGCTTCGGCCATGGTCATGGTCCCTCCCTACTCCACTACTCCCGTTGCACCCTGCCAAGGCCAACTTCTCCCATGTAATCATCAATTTGGCCAGCCTGGGCCCTATAGAAATATGGAAAACTATGGATGTTATGTTTATGTATTTCTTAACCATTTAATATATATATACAAATGTGTTTTCATTTTTATTAAATTCCTATCTTTCTTTTAATGGTTGACTGATAGTTTTGTTTTGTTTTTTTTAATCAATGGGTTCCTTGCCCCATTGATCCCCATAAGCACTGTGGTTTTTGTTGCATGATGATTTTTATGATTCTTTGATTTTAGCAGAACTAACTATATATAGATGGGAGCAGATTGCTGAAAATACCAGGAAATAAACTCTGAGGTCAGAAGAAATGTTCAGCAAGAGACAGGGTATCTGTGGCTCAAAAAGAGACAGGGCAGCACAAGTTGCAATTCAGGAAGAATTAACAAAGGATAGTCCCAAAGTTGATATTAATTATAGTCTTTTTTTTTTCTGTCAACATTTGAACTAAGATGAAGTCCATGAGCCAATTAATTATCTGACTTAGGGTTAGGAAATTCCTTTTAAATTCAGTTCCATTTCTGATTGGGATTCTGTATCTCCAAGGTCTATTTCAGAGTATCTTAGAGGGGTTAAGGGTGGGAGAGAGAAGGAAGACCCCCAAGGAGCTTATTAGTATATAAAGAATAGGCAAGAAAAAAAAAACCTAAGTGAAAAGAGCAATACTTTTGTCACTCAAACTTCTGGTATGCAATCCTACTTTTACTGTGTTTATCTGCTAGTAACAAAATCAACCTTTGTTCTGGTTTTCTGATGAACTCTATTTCCCTCCACCACCTCCGTGTTTGTATGTGTGTGTGTGTGTGTGTGTGTGTGTGTGTGTGAAAAGGTGATTTAAGTAGCAAAACAAAAAGTCTAATGGTATGCTGAAATGTCTGATATATCATATGTTAAATACACATAATTTAAATCATTCAATACATTGTTAAGATTTTTGATTGGTAATTTTTTTTTTTTAATTACAGACCTTTTAGCAGTGTTTATGACATTTTTACTTGGGCAATGTTATGTTTGAAATCTTCTGACCCCATGTTTTCTGTACTAACAAGTGCAACAGATGGATATGGTTTTGTTATTGCTTTTCTGTGCATATTTGTGTCTGCGTGTATATGGGGGGGGCAGAGAAGAAATACTTTTCCAATCTTATTTTATTAAGAATTATTCATTCCACTTGTGAAAAATAATAATTACAAACCTAACTTATTTTCTCTATGTTCCTCTATGACAGACACAACTATTTAGTTTCTTTTTTTTAATCTCCTAAATTCTATGATTTAATATTTGCTTTTTTTAAATATCAGAATTATACATCAAGGAATTTTTAAGATCCATAGGAGATTTAATGAAAAAGATAATTTGAAAATCACAAAACAACTAAGGAATACTTCCTTTTACACTAGCTCTTGAATATAAAAATGTCATAATTGTTTTATCTTTCCTTATAGAATTAAAGACATTTAAGAAGAAATTTCAATTTTTGCTAAACTAAAATATTAATTATTCTTATTGTACCTAAGCTAACTTGAGTTTATAGAGATTGAGAGACAAAATGTCCTATGTGAAGTTCATGTGATGAATTGGCTGATTGCTTTTTTCAGTTTTCTGGAACTATGATTACATGATATCAAGTTTTTTCAATCCAGCTGCTTATCTCAATTAATGGCCAGACACCAAGATATAGGTATTTGTGGGAAAATCTCTAGGCCCTAAGTATTTAATGACATTACAAAATAAGATTAACTGAGGATCTTAGTATATGACAAGAAAAAAAAAAGCTAATGATAAAAATACTTCCTCCTTTTCATAGACTTTCAAAGAATAACAACAATAGCTAGCATTTATGTAGCATTTTAAAGTTTGTAAAGTGCTTTATAAATATTATTATAGTTTCATAACAACCTTGGAAGTTAGATAATATTCTTATCCCTCATTTTACAGATAGGAAACTGAGGCATAAGTTCAATGACTTGTCCAAAGTCATGTATCCAGTAAGGGCCTGGGGTCAGATTTGCCTTCCTGACTCCACATCAGGAGCTCCATCCAGCATTCCACCCAGCAGAACTGAAGCTCTTACCACAAAAACAAATCATGAATAAAACTGATTGTATCGAAGAACAGCACCATATAGACCACTATTTGTTCCCCATCATTTATATTTTTGTGATGGTCATCAGCATTCCTGCCAATATTGGGTCTCTGTGTGTTTCATGCATGCAAGTGAAGAAGAAAAATGAATTAGGAGTTTACCTCTTTGGTTTATCACTCTCTGATCTCCTCTATTCATCAACGTTACCCCTTTGGATACATTATACTTGGAATGAAGACAATTGGCAATTTTCTCCTAACCTGTGCAAAATGAGTGCTTTCCTGATGTATGTGAATTTCTACAGCAGCACTGCCTTCCTTTCTTGCATCTCCCTTGATAGATACTTGGCAGTGGTCTATCCTTTGAAATTTCCCTACCTAAGAACAAGAAGAATTGCCTTTTCCATCAGCCTATCAATCTGGGTCATAGAAGCAATGTTCAATGCCATCATTATCTGGAAAGATGAAACATCTGTTGAATTCTGTGATACCAATAAGAATTATACTTTGTGTTTTGACAAATATCCCCTGGATAAATGGCAAAGTGACTTCAACATCTTTCGGACATGCACTGGTTATATGATACCCTTGGTTATAATTATATTTTGCAACAAAAAAGTCTACCAAGCAGTAAAGCATAATCAAGCTACAGAGAACCATGAAAAGAAGAGGATCATCAAGTTGCTTTTAAGTATCACACTCACTTTTTTCTTGTGCTTTACCCCATTTCATGCTATGTTGCTGATTCTAAGTATTAGAATATACACCCCAAACTTAGGCAAGCAGATATTTAAGCTTTATAGAATTACTGTTGCCCTAACGAGTTTAAATTGTGTGGCAGATCCAATTTTATACTGTTTTGTAAGCGAGACAGGAAGAACAGATATATGGAACATATTCAAATTCTGCCATCCATCACATAAATCTCAAAGAAAAATGACAGTCTCTATGTCTACAAAATACAGTATGGAATTAGAAATAGCCGAATAAAGCAGTGTTTTTCTTCTCCCTTCATCTCCTTCCATGGAGGATTTTTTAAAAATATATTCATTAAAAAATTTTTTTTGTTAGAATTCTCTACAATCCCTCCCCCACTCATTGAGAAGATAAGCAATGTGTTATCAATTAGATGGCTAGAGTGCAAAACATATTCCCATATTACCCATGTTACCAAAAAAAAAAACCAAACACTATATTTCAACCTGCACTAAAACTTCATTTGTTCTCTCTGTATAAGCAGAGTTCTTCAGAATTATCTTGCATCATTTTCTCTATCAGAACAGCTAAGATCATCACAACATTATTGTTCCTGTATATAATGTTCTCCTTGTTCTGCTTATCTCATTTTGTGTCAGTTTATATGTCTTCCCAGATTTTTTTGACACCATCCTTTTGCTTGTCATTTTGACAAGGGTGAACTCTGAAATTGTGTCCCCTTTAATCTGTAAAAACTGTATCCCCTTTGATCTGTAAAAGAAGGGAGATTGGAGGTCTCAGACTCCAGAGAGTGTGGGAGAAGGCATATTTTCCAGACAAAGCTTTTCCTAACATAAGCAGCATCAGTCAATTGGAAATCTTGGGCAAATCACTCCACATTGATCTTTTGGGTAGCCGGATCCCCATTCAGGAAACTCTAAATTCTGAAAAAAGCCTTCAAAGTGATTTTTATTCAGTTGGGAGATGCTGGTCTGATAATCAGCTCAAACTGCCCGCCAAGATCTGCTCATGACATAGGTTTCTGTTAACTCATTTTTTGCAAATCTCCTCATTAAGAGATTTGTTCTCTAAGAGAGCTTCTTAATGAAAAATAAAAACTTCCTTTATGTCACAGACTTTGGAGTTCTGGAATTCTTTCGCATTTGAACCTACACGAGCTGAGGGGATCTTTTCCCCTTCCCACACAGCATCAATTTGTTATAAAACAATAAATAGTATTTCATCACAATCATATACTACAACTTGTTCAGTCATTTGCCACTTGATAGACATCTCCCCAATTTGCAGTTCTTTGCCACCACAAAAAAAGGAATTGCCATAAATTTTTTTTTTACATATAGGTTTTTTTGTTCATTTGTTTCTACATTTTTCTTTAAGAAACAGACCAAGTAGTGGTATTTCTGGATTAAAGGGTTTGCATAGTTTTACAGCTCTGAGCATAGTTCCAAATTGTTCTCCAATATAGTTGGAATAATTCACAATAAAGTGGAATTTTTTTTCAAGTCATCAAGATAAAATTATGGTGATTAAAAAATCTGTTAGAATTAACACATAATTTAAATAGCATTACCAGGAGTGGATTATTTAATATAACCCATCTCACTTAATTAATCACCCAGAAGTGTGAGATGAGTGTGAATAAGACCTAGATATCACACTAGGTAGAATAGAAAGTCTGTTAGGATTATTTGAGACACTTGGTCAATCTTCTAGGTTTTAATATTTCAATAATTTTTAAGGCAGAGTTTATAAAAGGTATCATATCTCTGCTTTTCAAACAGAGTAAATTAAATGAAACCATGTAATTTTTTTCTTGATAATATTATTATCATCAGGAGCTAAAATTATTGTATTCTTGTTTTAGTACAATGAGGCAAACAATGTAGAGTTGTTTGCCCTCCAGGAATGAACTTACTCAGACTATACTTTTAGTTCTTGTCTGCTTTTTGTAAGTTTTCTCTCTCCTCTCTCATTAGCTATTAAAACAAAACAAAACAAAACATTATTTTCAAACACATATGCATAGTTTTCAACATTCACTCTTGTAAAACCTTGTGTTTCAAAATTTTTTTCTTCCTCCCCCTTTTCTATCCCCTCCCCCAGAATGCAAGTAATCCAATATATCTCATTATCTATTGTAATCTGCCACTTCTAGCTTTCATTGTCTCCCTTTGGACCTCTCTAATGTTGCTTCTAATCTATGGACCTAGAAATCAAACAATTAAATATATTGATTTTTTTGCTTTAAATACAAATAAATAAGAACAAAAAAACACGTTTTATAAAATAATGTGAGTGAAATTTAGCAGTTTCATCTATTTCAGGGGACTTTTTTTTCCCCTTTCAAAGCTTCAATTTTACTTTAGGTTCACAACTCCAATCCAGAGTGCTGAGTTTACCAGAAAACAAACCTCTAAATAAATTTACTGTATTTTTAAGTACATTTTTAAACTTCAGAAATGTGTTATATCAGATTTTAAATGAAAGAATAATTATATTTCAACATTTATAGTTTTAAATCTTTGAAGGGCACTATTATTTCACTGTCCTATCTTCATGAGCATCTAGTAAAGGTTGGGTAAATACACTTTCCTTCCTTGCCCAGTCTCAATCAAATTAAAATTCTAGAACTTTGAAATAGTTTTTCTTTCATCTTTTATTTTGACTTCATGACTTCCCTGTGGTTAACCTTCCCAAACTGTTTCTCACCACTAAGACACACATACACAGAAATACACACTTGTTATCTATCCATCAAGCTTTACTTATAACATGATTTAATGGAAAGAAAATAAAATTTGAATTAGAGGACCTTATGAGTCTCAAGCATATTATTTATTTATTTATTTTGGTGAGACAATGGCAATTAAGTGACTTGCCACATAGCTATTAAGTGTTAAGTATTTGAGGTCCCATTTAAATTCAGGTCCTCCTGATTTCAGGGTGGTCTATTCACTGTGCCATCTAACTACCCCTTCTCCAAGTCTATTATTTACCACCTGGGTAACTGGGCAAGTCACTTGAATTTTCTGAATCTCAATATCAAAATGAGAGGGTTTTAAACTAAATGACCTATGAAATTTCTAAAAAAAGAAACCCAAGAGTTCTGAAAGATATGATCCTATTCTGCAAAATTATCATTAACAAAAGCAAGATGTCTCTGCCTTTAGAAGCCTTGAACTTATTTGAATAATTAAAAAAGCATTTACTATGTACTTACTATGTGTCAGGCACAGGGTTTACATTCTAATAGGTAAACTGACAAGGTTGGACTAAATCTTTAGAGTTTCTTTCAGCTAAAAATCTAAAAATACTTAAATATTCTAGTTCACAAAAGATGTCCAATATGTATTTTGTTGTTTTCTTTCTTTCTTTCTTTTTTAAACAAACTTAGCAAATACCAAGCACATTCAAATAAACAAAATAAAAAGTATATAAAACCAAACTCTCAAATTTTTGTCCTTTGTAATAGAATATGTATATTAACTTAAAAAAGACAAAATATCTTTTAATTCCATTTTGCCCTATGATCTTTTTTCTTCTGTATAGTGTATATATCTGTATGTATACACACACACACACACCTACACACACACACACATACAGATATATGTATGAAGCATACATACACAAAACCTGTCATACACATATAAACATGTATGTATATGTATGTGTAGGCACATACACATAAGCATAAAGATATCTAACTATATATACATATGAACATGTATGTAATGTGTATGTGTTTAGATTGTATATATTTTATAACCATGATATACGTGTACATAGAATCTACTTACATGCATACATACATATATATATATGTATATATATACACTGCTTATGTATAAGAACTTATGCTAGGTCCTAAAGATTTCTTTGGGAAAAAAATTAAATTGTTCCTGGCTTCAAGGAGCTTTCATTCTTCTGGCTCATAGTGATACTTTAAAATATACTTTTGCTGAATTAAAAGTATAGCCCACCATAGACCATTTGTTCCTTTCTGAAGCAGTTTCTCTGCCCTCCATAAAGGAGAACTATGGGGAGGAATTTGGTACACTACTCTCTACTCCTCCAATCATATTTCTGCATATTAATCATAGAAATATCACTATTTAAAATGTCATTTTCATTTCTTGTTTTACAGTTCCTGGGTTTTCCCCCCATGGATATTTATGATTTATAAACACAAATTGAACATCTTTCACTAGCGAAAGGGTTGAGGGGTACAGGAACCTCTTCTCACCCACTGTAGAAGGCTTCCTATATAAGGTGAGTCCAGAATCCATGATAACTTTTGTCTTTAATATTCTCTGATTCTTGAGCAATGATTCCTTGAAAGTCTTATGACAGTATATCCTTTAATTGACATATTTCATTCCTTACCTTCTTTTAAAGTTTGTCTGGTGTCAAAGCAAGAAAAATTCCCCATGCCATTACAGTTTGATTTTTCAACAAGAGCAACAACAAAAAAGTCTCTTGTGAAATGAGCTATCTTTTTTTTTTTCCTCATCTCACCTATTGGTCTTTATTTTAAATTACAAAATCTGGTTTTTAAAAATAGAATATATGTTAACATACTATAAGCCTTATCTTCTTACAACCTTTATCTTACCATATGTGCCAAAGTACCTTCTCTCCCTGTCATCTTCACCATTCTGTTTTCCATGCATTTAGCTTTTATTTTTACTCCAGCTAAAACCATCCAGAGGTTGCTATAGAAACACAAGAGATATTGTAACACACTCTGTTGTGCAGGATTCTGTAATAATAAAATTATCTTTTCTCTAGGTACAACATCTGACTTTGGCATGAAATTAGAAGGTTGTTCTTCCAATAGAGAGCACATCAAAATACCTGTTCTTAGCCATCAACAAACTCATGTATGTACAAGAACTTGGGTTCCTTCAGTAAATCCTATATGCAATAGGATTTGACAATCATAAAATGTTTTTGCTTTTGAGAATTCTATTATCAACTATCTTTTGTCAAGAAGAAAAATGGCTTTCCCAGAGTTGAAATACCTGAGTGTTTTCACACTTTGTAAATCTACAGGAAGGTATATAATTTGAAGGTTTTCTTCCCACTGACAATGAAAAGGAAGCTATAGGAAGCAGATGGCTGTCTCAATTTTTCATCTTTGCTCTTGGACAGAATTTATTAATTCCATTGAAAAATCTTTGTTTAATCCATTTTTAAAAAAATCAAACATTCAACAAAGCATTTATTAATGCTCACTGTGTTACTAGTCACTGGGGTTAGAGAGAAAAGTGAAATGTCTCCTGCCCTCAAGAAGCTTATTTTCTGATTTCTTCTTGGTAGATACATATTTCTAAACAAGTCAAACTTCAGTGGGAAAACAACAACATTTCAAAAGAAGGCTAGTAAGAGGTTTTTTGAGGAAGAAAAAAAGTAGTTTAGAATAATACCTTACACAATTTCACTTTAAGGAACTAAGCTTGTTTCCCTTTTCACTTAGAAGTATGAAAGCATATGAATGAATAAAATGTATCAGCTAAATAAGTTTGAGGTTGTCCCTCTTCCATTGTGGAGGGTTTTTTGTGGGCTTTTTTGGCCTGATTCTATGTAAGTAAATATCCATTGAGATCCAGTGATCCTCAATTAGTTTTGGTTAAAATATTCCACCATTACTGAATTCCTAGAAGTTCATGGGGAAGTCCTAGTACGCGATTGCTGAGATGGCTCATAAAAGCCTATTTGAAGCAAAGTCTCTACAAGTGTTATCACATTTCTCTTTTTTCCAGCCTGTGAACTTTTTTAAAATTCTGAATTAAAGAACAATTAAAGAAAACACATTTCTACATGTAAAGTAAAAATATTTGTATATGAAACCATGAGTTTCTATGACATAAAGCTTGCTTTAAAAATGTTATAATTTTTATAGAGTTGAATTTATAACAATATTATTTCATTGTATTTACTATAATATTACTATGTAATAAATTTAACATGCTTTCTTTTTTTGATTTATTTAATATTTTCCCCTTACATTTAAACCATTTTTTCACATTTATTTAAAAATTGTTTGAGTTCTAGGTTCTTTCCCTTATGCCTACTCACAATTAAGAAACCACATGTGAAATTATGCAATTCAACATATTACTTTCAAAGCTGTATTATTTGTTGATGTTTCCCTCTTAATTTCTCTCTATGGATTCTAAAAGATGCTCCAATAATTTTATTTCTTTTCTCCTTTTTATTTTTTGCAACTTTTACTAGTTCCTCTCTTTCTTGCAAATCCTTCCTTTATTTCCCTAAACCTTCTCTGACTGCCAAAGAAAAAAAGAAAAAGAAAAAAAACACAATCCTAAGAACAAACAGTTCTTTTCTTTCTTTCTTCATTTGTGATTAGAAAACACACATGTCATTCCTATAGCCACTAGGTGCTGATATTGTTCTACCTATTTTAGGAAGAATTCTCTTAAAATTATAAGTCTACTTGTACTGGTTTCTTGTTCCTAAATAGAAGTGTTTGGGATCATGTTTTCAACCCAAGAAAGCAAAAATACTATATATGTCACTCTGGTAAAGATGGCAAAAAAGATTAGATTTTTTTGTTTGTTTTTCTATACTCTGCAAGAGGCTCTTGATTGAGCCTTTTTCCTCAATTAATACTGTGTATTTGCAATTATAAATAACTTTTCATATTTTGTATCAAAGAGGAAAATATGTGTAATGTACTTTGAAGAGTTTAAAGTTATTTAACAACAACAACAAAGGTTCTTAACCATTCATTCAACTGATATTTATTAAGCACCTCTGATATGCATTTGATATCACAGATATGCTAAGTACTGCAGTGGAGTCTATGAGATACCAAAACTGGCCCAACAGCAAAAGTAGCTAAACCTGAGTATTACTTAAGTATGAATTTCTCCCTGCAAACGACCTAGTTTGTTTAAAAACACTAAGCTCTGGCTGATAAAAGTAATATTTATTTACCAATCATACACATTTGTACTATGAACAATATTTACCAAGACTACCTACCTCTCATGTAAATTAAGCCAAGTTTTCTTTTCTCCTAAATGGCAAGACAACTGTTCCCATCCTTGATTGGTCCAGGGAGTTAAGCTCCAGTTGTTTCTCCAGTTCTCCCTGGTCATCTAAATTAGAGATTCCCAATCTATAATATAAGTACTTCCGGAGAGTACAAGAAGCTTGTTACAGGGGTATGTGGGAACATTTGGTAAATAATTCTATTATCCTATTGAAATATGTCAAAAACATTAGCATTATAGTAGACATTATACATTGATATAATTTTCTTTGTAAAAGATTGATTTTTTTAATGTTGATATTCATTAGCATGGCAAGCTCTAGAATTTTATTTTTTCCTTTATTTCCTATACCAAACTCTACTCTTCACTGTTACCTTCAATGCCTTATCCTCCAATTATCTCCCAGACCATCACTTCTATACTAACACACTCTCCTCTTCTCATTTTGACAAAAATTGTCCTCTTCTCTTGACTCTTGCCCCCTTATCTTACCACCACTTGTACCCTGCCAAAATTCAGTCTTAGATCTCTCCCACCATCTACTGCCTTCATTCCTACACATTTGCTAATGAATAAAGGTGGAGAAAATCATGCAGCCATTCTGACACGGTCCACTACAAATGTGCATTTTATAACCTCAACTGGACTTTCACTGTTGCAAGCCAATCCTTCTATACTTCCCTAATTAGCTCATAATTCTATTCACCACTGTGGCTCTTTCAAACCATGTCATCCCTCTTCAGATCTCCCATCACTCCCTTTCCTCTCCCCCTCTCAGCTTAGAACTTTGCTTCAATTTTACTGTTTTACTGAAAAAAATCCTGAAAGCTCCATCCTCTCTACTCCTCACCTCACCTCATTCAAACATCTTTACTAGCACCTCCTCCTTCACTCTTGTCTCACATGAAAATGTCATCCATGCCCAGGCAAACTCCTCTACCAGGACAAGGGATTCTGTTCCATTCCATCTTCTTCAGCAGATTGTTCCTTCTATCAATCCCCATCTCCCTTTCCTTCAGCCTCTCCTTGTCTACTGGCTTTAGAAAGCCAATACGTTCTATAAGCATGCCCCTGTCTCTCCATTCCCAGAAACCCTCACATGATCTTGCCACCCTCATTTTCATCTCTTATCTCTGTTCTTTTGAGGCTAAACTCCTTAAGGACCTCATCTGTAATAGGTGCTTCTGTCTTCTCATTCTCTTAACTCTACAGGTTTACATCTCACTTCATCATTCATCTGAAACTGCATTCTTCAAAATTACTAATTACTCTTTTATTATTATTATAGCTTTTTATTTGCAAGGTATATGCATGGGTAATTTTTCAGCATTGACAATTACAAAACCTTTTGTTCCAATTTTTCCCCTCCTTCCCCTCATCCCCTCCCCCAGATAGCAGGTTGACCAATACATGTTAAATATGTTAAAGTATAAGTTAAATACAATATATGTATACATATCCAAACAGTTATTTTGCTGTACAAAAAAAATCGGACTTTGAAATAGTGTACAATTAACCTGTGAAGGAAATAAAAAATGCAGGTGGACAAAAATAGAGGGATTGGGAATTCTATGTAGTGATTCATAGTCATCTCCCAGAGTTCTTTCCCTGGGTGTAGCTGGTTCAGTTCATTACTGTTCTGTTGGAACTGATTTGGTTCATCTCATTGGTGGAGATAGCCATGTCCATCAGAATAGATCATCATATAGTATTGTTGAAGTATATAATGATCTTCTGTCCTGCTCATACTAATTACTCTTAATTGCCAAATTCAATCGTCTTTTCTCAGTCTTATCCTTTTGATTACTCTGAAGCCTTTGATATGGTCATTTTCTTTTCCTAAACCCTCTCTTCTGTCTAGTTTTCTTTTCTTTTCCTACCTATCTGACCACTCCTTCCCAGTCTCTTTTGATAGATGACAGCTACTAACATGGGCATCCTATAGGGTTTTGTCCTAGGGCTCTTGTCTTCTCTCTCCATTCAACTTTATTTGATGATCTTATCAGCTACCATGTATACATTTATCATCTCTAAACTGATGATTCTCAAGTCTACTCATCCAGCATAACCACTATGCTGACCTCCAGTCCCACATCTCCAACTGTCTCTTAGACATCTTGAATTGGGTATCCAGTAGATATATTAAACTCAATATGTCCAAGATTGAACTCATCTTTCTCCCAAACCTTCCCCTTTTCCAAACTTCTCTATTATTATAAAGGACACCAACATCCTCCCAGGTGCCCCCAGACTCACAATTTAGGTATTTTCCTTGATTCAATATCTTCCCCCTGCTCTATCCCATCTATTACTTGGCAATTTTACCTTTGCAGCTTCTCTTAAATATATCCCCTTCTCTTCTCTGATACTACCATCACTCTGCCCAACTCTTTACACCTGGACTATTGCAATAGTTTGTTGGTTGACTTACCTATCACAAGTATCTTCTAGCTCTCATCATTCTCTGCTTAGCCACCAAAGTGATTTTTCCTAAAGTGCAAGGTTCAACCATGTCATTTGCCTACTCAGCAAATTTGAAAGACTCCCTACCACTTCAGAATCAAATACAAAACCCTCTGTTTGGAATTCAAAGACCTTCCTAACTTAGCTTGACATCCTTCCATCTTTTTACACCTTATACCCCATGCCCCTTATTTTTCAGTTCAATTTCAATGGCTTCCTTGCTGTTCCATGAATAAGACATGGTATCTCTTTGCTGCAGGCATTTTCTCTGACTGTTCCTCATGCCTGGAATGATCTCCTTCCTCATTTCTACCTTCTAACCTCCCTGGCTTCCTTCAGATCTAAACTAAAATCTCACTTTTTACATGTAGGATTTTCCTATCTCTTCTGTGGGGTCCTAATTGGTGAAAATCATAACAAGGATTTCAGAGATAAAATGGGGTGTCCCTATTAGAGTAAAAGTCCTACCAAAGGGGGTGAAAGCTATAACAAGGAAAGTGAGAGTCATTATAAGGATATAATATCCAGCAAATAACCTTGAATGTGTCTGGGAACTTATTGAAACTAATCAGGACACTAAGTCTTAATTGTCCGAACATCTAAACTACCTGCAATGGCTTTGCTTCCGGGTCTTGGGAATCAAGCCCAGTTCCCAAGCAGTAAATCAAAACATTAGTCAAATCACATTGATATATGCACGATGCTCTATAGCTCCTCCTTCCTTTGTTTGATTTCTATAATTTCATGGGGATCCACCGAATAGTCTGGTTGCTGCCCCAGACTGCAAGGGGGAGATTAGAGATCCATTGAATCATCTAGTAGGCTTCCCAGACAGCCCCTATATAAGTAACTCAGATGATTATTAAAGGACTTTTACAATCACTTTTATAATTCCAGCCTCTTTCTTCCATATCAATATAATTTTCCTCTTTGGTGGAGGAGTGCCTTGGTTGGAGGTGGGGGAGATTTGGAGGTTCTTTGGTTGAAAAATTGGGGAACTTCTTAATTCTATTGTCTTCTGTCTTGATTATTTCCTATTTGTGCTAAATATAATTTTTTGTTTATAGTTTTTTCATATTGTCTCTCCCGTTAGATTGTGAGCTCTTCAGGAACAGTAATTCTCCCCCCCCCCTTTTTTGTATCTCCAGCACTTACGCTGATACCTAAAAATCACTTAATAAATGCTTATCGACTCATTGACTTTCCTTAAGCAATTTTGGATGGCTTACTGAAGACCGAGGAATATGGGGACCAAAAAGATGTTGGGAAGCCTTTACCAATGGGCATGTAAAAGGCCAGTCCAAGAGAAGTCAGTATTCTTCAGACTTGATAAATTACTACCCTTTGTCACCCCATCATATTTCTGTATGGGGACTAAATATATTTCTGTATGGGGAAAAAGGGTACTACATCTTTCTGAGTTAGTAGTATATCCTTTCCTGGATACCTCCTTCTACTAATGTTAAATGATCTGCAAGTGATTATTTTATTTTAATTCAAAATCTACACTACTAGGCCAGCCTTTGTCAGGTCTAACCTCTAATAGCAATAATAACCTCTCAGGCACTGTCCACTGAGATGATATTTCCCAAGATTTCTATTTGTTATTTAATTGATTAGTATCTTCATATCTGACTCTTCATATATATCCAACAAAGTTTTTTTAAATTAAAATTTAAAATGAGACCAGAAAAGAAAAAGGAAATAAACAAAAAACCTTGAACTATAATAGACCTATTAAAATTGGAACTTGAATGACAGACGTGAGGGTGAAGGTCTTTATTAATTTTGAAACCACTATTGATATATATATGTATATATATGATATATATACATATATATATACATATTTCTATTTATGTATATACATACGCATATGTAAAATATATGTGTGTAATAGGATGTGTATGTGTGTGTATACGTCTATGTATATTCTGCTTGTACAGCCTGATTGTAAAGTTGGGGTGAATCAAATTGCTGTCCAGATTAAAAACCCATCTCACAACTGAAGGTAATACCAGATGACTTCTGTTTCTTTTAGCTTCAATTACCTGGCAATATGAACTATATGATTTCGCGGAATTTAAAACTACATCTAAGAATCACATCCCAAGTGACTATCAATATATTGTCTGTTTAGGGAACATTTAAGCAGGCATTTCACTAAGTGTTCTCACATGAATAAATGGAACAATAGAATCTATTGTGAAAAGCTTGGGTACAAAGTTAACTACCTAGAAAATGTCCAGAGAATAATGTTAATGATGGAGATGATAATGGTGATGATACTTTCTGCAAATATTTTCCATAATGGTAATTTTAAAGCAGATTTAATTGTCCTTCAGCCATCTAGAGAAAGCCTAATATAGAGGAGTTTTCATGAATGGTACACTCATGAGGAAAATGTTTAGATCCTCAGGCTAAGCATACATAGTAGATCAATAAGACATGACTTGATTTGATTTAATTTCATGAGAGAAGGAAGACATCCTGACAAATTATATTACATACTTGATCTAAAAACATAACTGGGGAAAATGAGATCTTCCAGGAATATTAAAGCAGTTTGTCTATAAGCACACTCAGTTCCTGTTTTTCCTTGTAAAAACTGCTGTTGAACAGGATGTGTTGTTATTTCCTGTATACTCTCAGTGACCACAATAAGGGGATTCTTTACATAGTGGGGGAGAAGGAGAAGAGTAATAAGGGAGAGGTGGGGCTAATCTTCCCTTTTTCATAGCTGAGGTGATAGCAAGGAAGAGAGCATATGCTTATGATTAAGCTATTTGCCAAGTCTTTTCAGAACCAAGCCTGCTCTGAAGTATTCTTTCCCTCCTCTTAGCATCTTCCTTTTAATGGTGTCTTTCTCTGTAATATAACTAACTCTGGTTGGTCTACTAAACTCCTGTATGGCTTTAACCTGCCAGTCAAGGGCAAATCCAGACTAATGGCGTATTCTTTTAAAGGCTTCTTCCAAACTTCTTTCTTTGCTTACATATTTACCATTCCTGGTGTCCATTTTATTTACCTGGCAATATGAACTATATAATTTTGCGGAATTTAAAACTAGATCTAAGAATCACATCCCAAGTGGCAGTAGGGTTTTCTTTGGCAAAGATACTGGAGTAGTTTGCCATTTCTTCTACAACTAACTCATTTTACAGATAAGGAACTGGGGCAAACAGGGTTAAGTGGCTTGCCCAGGCTCACACAGCTAATTAAGTGTCCGAGGCTGCATTTGAACTCAGGTTTTCCTGACTCTAACATCAGGGTTCTCTGTATACTGAACCACCTGGCTACCTCCTATAACATGATTAAAAGAAATATATATATATATAATATATATATTACATTGACATCCAATTACAACTTTCATTCCATATCCCCTATGTGTAATGCATTGTGAGGTGTTCTGGGAATGCAATGAAAAAATGAACAATTTTCTATATGATATAATATACAAATATAGTTAGATAGTTTCCAATGTTATTATTTGAGGACAGAAATAGCATTAAAGTCTAGGGGGCTCAGAAAAGGCTTTAAAGAGGAAATGGCAAATGAAGTGAACTTTGAAGGGCGTCAAAGACTCTGAGACAAAAGTGAGAAAGAAGTGAATTCCAGGGTTGGAGGACACTCTATACAAAGACAAAGATAACCAAAAAAATAAAATGCCAAGTTCAAGGAATGGTAAACAGATTGGGTTGGCTGGAACATGGAGAATATGATGACAAATGAGAAGAATAAGCATTTCTTAACCACCCATTCTGTAATGGACACTGGGCCAAGCCCTTTGAGAATATAATCTTATTTGATCATCACAACCTGTGGGAAGTAAGTGTTATTATTATCCTAACTTTATAGTTGAGAAAACTGAGTTGTACTAAGATTAAATCACTTGTCTAGAGGCACACAGTTAATAAGTGTCCGAGGCTGGATTTGAACTCAAATCTTTATGATTCCCAGCCAAGTACTATAAACTTTGTGTCATCCACTGTGTCACTTAATTGTGAAATAGATAAGCCAGAACTAAATTGTAAGGGGATTTAAATGCCAAAATAAGGGCACAGCTAGATGACATAGCGAATAGAGCACCAGTCTTGAAATCAAGAGGAATTGAGTTCAAATCTGGCCTCAGACACTTAACACTTCCCAGCTGTGTGACCCTGGGCAAGTCATTTAACCCCAACTGCCTCAGCAAAAAACAAACAAAAAATAAATGCTAAGATAAGAAAGAAAAAATAAAAGCTAAGATAAGATAAGAAAATTAATTGTTTATTAAGTGTTGGTGTTTCTTAATTGTCATTGTTTTCTAGAAGCTATATAGAGAAATGAAAAGATTTTACATAAAATAATTGTTGAGACCAATGGAGCAATTCTAAATTCAAAATACAAGGCATTAAGTACACGTAACAAATTCACAAGGTTTTCTCATAGTCAAAAAATACATTTATTTAAGAAAAGAGATTACAGACAAAATGAAATAAAATAGGCACAAGGAATGGTAAATATGAGAGCAAAGAAAGAAGTTTGGAAGAAGCCTTTAAAAGAATACGCCATTAGTCTGGATTTGCCCTTGACTGGCAGGTTAAAGCCATACAGGAGTTTAGTAG
Source organism: Antechinus flavipes (assembly GCF_016432865.1). Taxonomy (NCBI): domain Eukaryota; kingdom Metazoa; phylum Chordata; class Mammalia; order Dasyuromorphia; family Dasyuridae; genus Antechinus; species Antechinus flavipes. The sequence continues at coordinate 300,719,888 of NC_067399.1, read as the reverse complement.
ACCAACCAGAGTTAGTTATATTACAAAGAAAGACACCATTAAAAGGAAGATGCTGAGGAGGGAAAGAGTACCTCAGAGCAGGCTTGGTTCTGAAAAGACTTGGCAAATAGCTTAATCATAAGCATATCTTTTAGAGGGGAAATATAAGCCTGGTGATTTCTCAGGGGACTAGGAGGAATACTAGGCAAGAGTTAGGGACATAAAGGATGTGTAGTGATATTGAGACTGTCTTAAATTGGAAAACTTGGTTCCTCTGAGAGCAAACAAAACAGTCTGGAAAATTCCCATCATAGGTATCTTAAAGGTATCTTGAAGATGCTAACAAGGCAATGTGGACACATCATGATTGCATTAACTATGGTAATAAGACAGTCTGGGAAACTAAGTTCCCAGGATGAACATTTTAGTATTTTTTTGAAAAAGAGAGAGAATAAGCTGATTTCAGGATTAACATCAGAATGGCATAATGAGTCATGCTTTAAGAAGATTGCTTTGGCAGTTCTGTGGAAGATGGTTTTTAAAGCCTAAAAACCAATTAGTATGTTATTGCAACATTTTAGGTGAGAATTAATGAGAACCTAGAGTAGTATTCATAGAAGTGGAGCTAAGGGAACAACAGATGCCAGATATATTATGAAGAAAGAATTAACAAGACAAATCTTCAGAAAAGAAGGAAGATTAAAGAACCAGGAGGCAATGTTAGTACTCTCCTGTTGTGAAGGTAAAGTTGGATTATGGATAGAAAAGAGCTGTTTTTAAAAATCTTATCATTTAAAGAGATATGAGAAAATGTTTTTCAGTCATTTTAGTCATATTCAACTCTTTGTTGCCCAATTTGATGTTTTCTTGGCAGAGATACTAGAGTGGTTTGCTATTTCCTTTTTCAGCTCATTTTACAGATGAAAAAACTGAGATAAGTGATTTGACCAGAGTCACGTAGCTAATTAAGGGTCTAAGGTCAGATTTTAATTCATGAAGAGGAATCTTCTTGATTCTAAGCCCAGTGCTCTATTCATTGCACTAATTAGCTGTCCAGTTATAAGTTGTCTACAAATTTAGAGTTTATGCCTTTGCATTTGTTTCTGACAAAGAAAATAACTGAGAAGGGTCTAGTTTATTTAACATAGTTTTCTTTTATAGCATTGAGCAAGATGTACCATTATGCAACAAGGCTGATTGTACTTGGCCTTTATGAACATTAGCATATGGGGGATTTAGAAACACAAATGTACATGGAACATTCTCAATATTTATAATAAAGTAAATATAAGAAAGAGCTAGATATTAACAATGATGCCCAGTGAACGTAAAACTGTATAAAACAATGACTGAGAATATGTATGACCAGAAAACAAAGTGGATTAAATTATATATATAGGGAAGAAATAACAAATGGGGAGCCTGAGGAGAATGGAATGGAATGGAAAATATTTATTAAGGGCTTAATTTGTGTCAAGAACTGTGCTAAGTTCTGAGGATACAAATAGAAAAATGAAATATCTCTGTTTTCTTGCACCTCATATTCTAATAGGGGGACATACCTCATAAAGCAAGTTTTAAGGAAAACTCTGATAACAATCAAACAGAGGGATAAATGAAGCATTTATTTGGTGGTTACTATGTGCCAGGCACTAAGGTAAAGGCTGGAAAACAAATACAATAAATAAAAAGACAGTTCTTGACCTTAAGAAGATACATATTAATGGAGAAAAACAGTATATAAAAAGTGAGAGGAACCCATACCCATCCTTTTTTCCTACAAAGCAAGGTGGAAAAGTCTGGAGAGTCAGAAGTAGATTTGGATGAGAAGTGAACGCAGAAGGCCTGTCCCAGGCAGGGACACATGTATCACAATAGGGGTTCCCAAAGGAAACAGCAAGATGAAGTAAGTCAGAGATGAGTAGCAGTTTCATCAGAGAATCTAATAAATTATTGCAGTGTTGTAAAATAGTAATAAAGATATTTGTGTAAAGGATGTAATAAAAAAAAACTGTATAGAAAGAATTCTTTGAAAAGTGGGTTAAGTAGGTTGCCAGTATAGTATGTTTCAGAAGGACCTGTTTCGGTTATTTATGAAGAAAGGACAGGAAGGAGATCTAAATTACTGAGGTTTTGCAAATACAATTTGTTTATTTTCCAGTGCAAATGTGGTGGGGAGAAGAAGGGAGTAAGAAAAGGGCTGCTAAGCCACACACACCTTTAATAAAGATTTTAATTTACTAAACTGTTTTTTTTTTTAAACAATTGTCCAGAAAGTTAGAAGAATTTTTAGGAAGATATACCTAGTAAATTGTACATTTAGTAGACTTTTTTAGACTATTCAGTTTTCTTCAAAGCTCAGCTGAGGAGCCATCTTCTACATGAAGTTTTTGTTGATTTTCTTTCCCCTTTCACCTACCTGTTCTTGCTCTTGCTCAAAAATCACCTTTTAGTTAATTAATTTAGTTTTATTTTTAATGTATGGAATAAAACAAATATTTACATAGCACTACAATAGAAAGATGTGCATGAAACTGCACAACTTGTTATTCCTCTTAAATATACAATAAAATTATCATGTAAATTTTTTTTCATTCTTTCTCCCTACCTCCCTAGAATTAGACACCATCATGATGTGGACTTTGAAATGAGCTTATTCTCTGCCATTATCAGGCATAACTTAGTCCCAGACTATCCTATTTGTATACAGTGATGTAAGGATGGAACTCTTTTTTGTCCTCCATTGTCTATTCCTCCAATCTCTGAGCATCTTAAAAAAACTTTTGAGATATTGATGAGCATATTTTTAAAAAGGTCTGGGACTTGATCAGCCAGGCAGAATCCACCTGACTCCTCCTTGATTCCTCCCTCTAAGCTACCAAATTCTTCCCTAACTCTCTTGAGTTTTGAAATATGAAATATGAAACATGAAAAAAATCTCCCCAAGATTCTATTTCCCTTATAAAAGATATGCATATGATGATCTTTTCCAAGTCTTTCACAAGACAAAGCCTGCTATGAGGGTGCTCTTGTTCTCTCGTTCTCTCTCTCTCTCTCTCTCTCTCTCTTTCTCTCTCTCTCTCTCTTTCTCTCTCTGTCTTTAACTCTCCATCTCTTTCTCTCTCTGTCTCTGTCTCTGTCTCTCTCTCGTCTCTCTGTCTCTCTCTGTTTCTCTCTCTCTCTCTTTGGAAATAGACAAGTAGCATTATTACTGGATCAAAGGATATAGGTAGTTTAATAACTCTTTGGGTATCATTCCAGATTTCTCTCCAAAATGATTGGATCAGTTCATCATTTCACCAATAATGAATTAGTATCCCAATTTTTCCACATGGCCACCAGCATTTGTCACTTTCCTCTTGTTATTTTAGCCAAACTTAAATATGAAATGATAATTAAAGGTTGTTTCAATTTGCATTTCTCTAATCAATAATGACTTAGAACAGGCAGTTTTCTAATGAAGAAATCAATTTATAGTCATTAGGAAAAAATGCTTTACATCATTATCTTTTAATCATTTATCAATTGGAGAATGACTCATATTCTTATAGATTTGACAAAGTTCTTTATATATTTTACATAGGAAACCTTTATCTGATAAACTATCTATGAAATTTCTCCCTAATTTTCTGCTTTCCTCCTGAGTTCTGTTACATTTGTTTTATTTGTACAAAACATTTTTTTAACTTAATATAATCAAAATTATTCATTTTATACCTAATTTTACTCTTTATTTCTGACTTATTCATAAATAGTTCATCTCTCTCTACCAGTCTGATAAGTAATATATTCTGTGTTCTTCTAATTTTCTTGTGAAATTTCTCTTTACATCTAGATCATGTATCCATTTTGACTTCATCTTGGTTTATGGTATAAGATATTGCTCTATACCCAGTTTCTGCTATACTGCTTTCCAGTTTTACCAACATTTTTTTTTTCCAAATAATGAATTCTTATCCCCAAATCTGGTCTTTACACTTGTCAAATATAAGGTTGTTATGCTTACTTGCTGCTATAAATTGCATATCTACTTTATTCCATTGATTTACATTTCTATTTCTTAGTACCAGATAATTTTGATAATTGCTGTCTTATAGTTTAAGATCTGGTATTGCTAAATCTCTTTCCTTTATTTTCCCCCTTTATTTCCTTTGATATTCTTTATATTTTTTCCCAACTAATCTAATTTAATTAGATTTAAAATTTTTAATTCATACTTTTTTGAAATTTATTTTCTACATACTTATATAAGACCTATCTTCTCAATAGACTGTAAGTTCCTTGAGGGCATGGAATATGTTACTTATATTTTTGTATCCCCAGAAGCAGTTGGGTGGCTTAATCTGGAGTCAGAAAGACCTCAGTTCAAATATAGCCTCAGACTCTTGCTAGCTATTTGACCCATGGGCAATTCATCTAATTCAGTTTGCCTCTGTTTCCTCATTTATAAAATGAGCTTAGAAGGAAATGGCAAATCATTCCAGTATCTTTGCCAAAAAAAACTCAAATGGGATCACAAAGAGTTAGACTTGACTGAAACAGCTGGAAAACAAGGTAGCACAGTGACTAGTTTGTAGGAGACACTTAATATTGGGGGATAAATGAGGAAATTGTTTAATATGAATGCTATGAAATATTACCTTATTATAGTTTAAAAAACAATGAATATGGGGAATTCAGAAAAACTTGATAGATGTATTAGTACAGAACAAATGAAGTAGAACTAAGAAATAAATGTACACAATAACCACAATGATGGAAATAACACCAGAAGACATTGAAATTTAGATCAATACAATGACCAGTCTAGCTTGGAGATTACTAGCTTTTTTTTCTCCTTTCTTTAGAGAAGTGGTGGATTACAATTTCAGAATGAAGCATAATATTATTAAGCATGTTCAATGTCTTAGTTTGTTCTGTTTAACTACATTTCTATAGTTGCAATTGAAAGCAAAAAGAAAATAGTTATGTAAGCAATCTTTTTAAAAGTGTTGATAATTTTTTTTAATTTAAAAGCAAAAATGACAGAACTAGAAGAACTCAGAGAAAAAGTACAAGAATCATCTGAAGAATGCAAAGAAAAAAAATGTAACCCATATAAAAATCAATAAGAAAATTTTTACAGAAGTAGTAAAGTCAAGGAACAGACTGGATTAGTCTGTTATATTTATTGGTCTAATACAGTCTTAGAAAGGAATGTCAAATTCAACTTGCTCAAATATACTGTTAAACTCCAAAACTTTACCAAAAAAGGGGGAGAACGAAGAAATAGTTAGCAATTATCAAGATAGCCCAATTTGAGACGTAATTAGTCACAGGAGCCAGTTGGAAAAGTAAGATGAGTAGTAGTGATGAGTCTGGAGTAACTGGAGAGACAAGCACTTTCTCAAAATATCTTTGTAAGTAATGAATGATCAATCCAACCTCTGGTTACTTTCCTTGTTTCTCCCTTGCTTTCAGAAATGACCCTGGTGAGTTCTAGATGGGTAAACTTTTCCCTTGGTCTTTCTCATGATCTTTGGGGGAAGGAATGTGAATACATTGGAATCTTCCCTTTCATATACTAAAGGAAATAATGGAAGAAGATTTTGTGGGGGCTGGGGGTGGAGGAGAGAGATTGTGCAAAGTATTCTGTCAGGGAAGCTTCTTTGCAGACTAAACATCTTTTGATGTTAAAAAAAAAAATGTGACAACATAAAGGTGACAGCTTGTGTAATGTAAATATAGATGGTAGAAATTGAGCTAGGAAATTATCCAAATTAGAGGAGATGGAGTATGAGAAAAATGAGGCACAGAGTATATTATCAAAATTTTAAGGCAATATTTTCCTTTTCATATTTCATTTTAAATTTAAGAACTGGTCAATAGGATTACTCTTTGTCTAGTTCCCTGTTACCCGTAAGTTGTTGGTTTTGGGCTTATTATACTCTACATGGGCAGAAAAAAATGAAAGAACCTTTAAAACAAGTGTCAAAGGGATCTTTGTAGGACGACTGGGCTGATAAGATAGAGTGTCACCTACTGGGCAAAATAGAAATTACTACATTCTCTTGCTGGTTAATGGGAAAATGACATTCTATCTACCTGAAGATAAAGGAAGGCAAAATAGCACCTGCCCTGAAGTCAGGGGTACCTGAATTCAAATACGGCCTCAAATATTTAATACTAGCTGTATGATACTGGGAAAGTCACTTAATCTCAATTGTCTTGGAAAAAAACAACAACAAGGTAAATAAAACAGGAGATGAAGAGGATCTCTATTGCTATTGCAATCCTTAAGTATCATCTGGAATATTCACCAGTCTACATAATTTACCAAAAAAAAAAAAAAAAAAAAAATCTAAGGAACTTGGATTTTACTCCAAAACTGTATTATTTAATAACAATTCAATAACCATTCCTCAGTTTCCGTATTTATTAATTTTCAATAGTATTTTATTTTCCACATACATGTAAAGAGTTTTCAACATTCGTTTTTCTAAGACTTTGAATTCTGAATTTTTATCCCTCTCTCTCTCTTACCTCCTGCCTTCCCAAGACAACAAGTAATCTGATATAAATTAAATATGTGCAATTCTTTTAAACATTTTCCATATTTGTCATGTTATACAAGAAAAGTCATACCAGAAAGGAAAAAAAAAAACACAAGAAAGAAAAAACAAACAAACCAACAAACAAAAAAGTTGAAAATACTATGTTTCAATCCATATTAAGTCTCTATAGTTCTTTCTCGGGATGCGGATGACATTTTCTGTCCCAGGTCTACTGGAATTGTCTTGAAGCACTGCCCTGTTGAGAAGAGCCAAGTCTATCATAGTTGATCATAACATAATTTTCAACAATCATTTATTTTTTTTTCTTTTATAACTTTTTATTGATAGAACGCATGCCAGGGTAATTTTTTACAGCACTATCCCTTGCATTCACTTCTGTTCCGATTTTTCCCCTCCCTCCCTCCACCCCCTCTCCCAGATGGCAGGCAGTCCTTTACATGTTGAATAGGTTACCGTATATCCTAGATACAATATATGTGTGCAGAACCGAACAGTTTTCTTGTTGCACAGGGAGAATTGAATTCAGAAGGTATAAATAACCCGGGAAGAAAAACAAAAATGCAAGCAGTTTACATTCATTTCCCAGTGTTCTTTCTTTGGGTGTAGCTGCTTCTGTCCAACCTTGATCCATTGAAACTGAATTAGCTCTCTTTATCAAAGAGACCCACTTCCATCAGAATACATCCTCAAACAGTATCATTGTTGAGGTATATAATGATCTCCTGGTTCTGCTCATTTCACTCAGCATCAGTTCATGTAAGTCTCGCCAGTCCTCTCTGTATTCATCCTGCTGGTCATTTCTTACAGAACAATAATATCCCATAACATTCATATACCACAATTTACTCAACCATTCTCCAACTGATGGGCATCCTTTCATTTTCCAGCTTCTAGCCACTACAAAGAGGACTGCCACCAACATTTTGGCGCATATAGGTCCCTTTCCCTCCTTTAAGATCTCTTTGGGGTATAAGCCCAGTAGAAACACTGCTGGATCAAAGGGTATGCACAGTTTGATAACTTTTTGAGCATAGTTCCAAATTGCTCTCCAGAATGGCTGGATGTGTTCACAATTCCACCAACAATGTATCAGTGTCCCTGTTTTCCCACATCCCCTCCAACATTCCGCATTATCTTTCCCTGTCATTCTAGCCAATCTGACAGGTGTATAGTGGTACCTCAGAGTTGTCTTAATTTGCATTTCTCTGATTAATAATGATTTGGAGCATATTTTCACATGTCTATAAATAGTTTCAATTTCTTCGTTTGAGAATTGTCTGTTCATATCCTTTGACCATTTATCAATTGGAGAATGGTTTGATTTCTTATAGATTAGAGTCAGTTCTCTTTATATTTTGGAAATGAGGCCTTTATCAGAACCTTTGATTGTAAAAATGTTTTCCCAGTTTATTCAACAATCATTTATTAAACATGGTGTCTCAGTCATTTATGTTAAATACTGTGAATACATGTGAATGTATTAAATACTATGAAAATGAAAGCATACTTGCCTTTAAGAATCTTGAATTCTATTTGAGGAAGCAATATATGTACATACAAGAAAAATACAAAATAATTTTGAGTACAGGCAATCTAAAGTTATAGGGAAGTCCTCAGATAAGAGTTGATACCTGAATTGAATGTTGAAGGAAGATAGGATTTTAAGTGTCATATGTGAGGAAGGAGTATGTTCTAATATAATTGGGATTTCATTCTTTCCTCTACAGGGAAAGGAACTAAAAACTAACTTCATGAATTCTGGGAATTCATGAAAGTCCCAGACAAACAGTATGTTTTGTTTTTTTTCAATTCTGGGAGAAAGATTCTTGTTTTTTTGGTTTTTGATTTTTGCTGAGGCAATTGGGCTTAAATGACTTGTGCAGGGTCAAACAGCCAGGAAGTATTAAGTGTCTGAGGCCAAATTTGAAGTCAGGTCTTCCTGAAGTTAGGGCTAGTGTTTTATCCACTGGACCACCTAGCTGCCCCAAAAAAGATTCTAAAGAGAATTTTTTTATACAGACGTACCAGACCATGTTGGGAAGAGGTGAAATTAAAGTAGTCCTTCAAAAGTAAGACAAAGCAATATTAGAAAAAGAAACCAAATGAACCATTAATATATAAAGTCACCAGGACTAGATGGACTCAAGAATATATTTTATCATATATCTAAGTGATCTCAGTATTATTATAAACTGTATTTTCAAAAATAGGGAATAATGATTCTCTACTTAGTTCTTCCAATGAGCTAATCATGCTTCTATTCCCCAAACCAAGGAATAAGGCAAAGAAAGTGACCCACAGAACAGAACCATTAATGAAAACTTAAATACAAATGTCAAAATATTAAATAAATTACTGGAAAATAGAATGTGTCAATATATAAATAGTTATTCTTTATGACCAAGTGAAATTTCTTCTAAGAATATGAGATAATTTAATATTAAAAATATTGAGTTAATTAAAAAACTAAGGCAAAAAGTGAAATATCTATAAATTATCCAGAATCAGTCCAGAAATCATCACATTTCTATTTATCACCAAAAAAATCAGAGAAAAAAAATGATAGAAATACCCATCTCTACCTTTTGGTAATCATACGATCCTGGGCAAATCATTTCTGCTTTCTGAACCTTAATTTCCTCATTTTCAAAATGAGGATAACAATTACATTACCCACTTACCAGGTTCTTGTGGTGAAGGTGCTTCTGTAAACTATAAAACACTAAACACAAGTGAGCTCCTGTTATAGTGAGCTCCTCATTGTAGAGAATATAGTCACCACCAACAAATCACGAGAATCTGTGATCTCATGTTATACAAGTTCTGCTGATTCCCACCTATCCAGTTCTATTACCCACAATCTTCTAAGAGAGTTATCTGACACTTAAACAGTGGCTGTTTTATTCTATTTCTTTACAGTTAGCATGTACTGCTGCTTGCCACAAACCCTAACTGGACAATAACCTTTATTGTTCTTCTGTCACTGGATATCTAAATATATCTAAATTCTAGTTTACTACATTACCGAAATGTATAAGTCATGATACTGGTATCATAGCAAAAGTGGCTAGCTTATTACGTTTATAGAAGAGGAACAGAACCATTCATTTAAAGCTAAAAGGAAATTTAGGAGACACCTAATCCAACCACTTCCCAAATTGAAGTTTCTGTGGGTGATCAGTGGATGCTCTTATCTTCTTTGTTGAGAATATTTTTAAAATACTACATTTCAAAACCATCTTACCTCTAAATCTTAATTCCACCTTCAGAAAATAGGGGGCCATTCTAAGGGTCCTTCTGACCCAAGTTAACCTCTCTACTTGGGCCATTCATCTCAATTTATTCCCCTCTTTTCTTTTTTTTTTTTTTTTTTTGATTCACTTGATGTATAGTAAATTTTTTCCAACATATTGGTTTTATTTTATATATGTTTTTGTTAAATGGATTTTGTGTAACTAAGAGATAGTAGGATTTTGTGTTCTGATGTATCTTTGTTTTACATTTTATTACACTGTTTAGTCCACTTACATTTAATTATAAGAGATTTATATTTTCCTTCATATGTCTTTATAACATTAGATTTTCTCAAATTATGATTTTCCTTCTCTTCTGCTAAAAACACTAAAAATTATGTTCCTTCAGTTTCTTTAGGTTGTTCTTTTTCAAAGTGACCCTATTCCCAATAGTTTTCCCCTTTACTCCTGACCTGTTAATTAATAGGATTTTGCTTATAAGTTCCTTTTTAAGTTCCAAAAGATTTCCCTGGGGTTTTGTTTATAAAACTATTCTAATTCTTTCATTCTTTTCTCTAATTATTTAGTCCCTTTTTCCTCTCAGTTAAAGTAGCTCTCTTTTCTTCTCCTCTCCTTTGGTTAATCCAGTTATTAGCTTTCAAATTTCACTTTTGTTCCCCTTTTTCAGAGAAAGTTCTCTCATTTTCTTTATTTTTCTCTTTCTGTCTACTCTAGACTTTCTTTCTGTCTACTCATTCTCTGGTTCCTGACCCTATAATGATCTCAAACATTCAAGGTATCCATTCTGGGCAGTTTCTGCCACTGCCTTGTAGAATTTGTTCTGTGGATTCCCCTTTTTTTGTTGTGCCTCATTCCCAGAACAAAAGCCATTTCTGTAGCTAAAAGAGAAGAGACTGTTCCCGGTGGGATTCCCACCTTCACCACCATCTCCCTGATTGGTTGGTTGGTTGGTTGTTGTCCTTCATTCTCGAAGAAGACCAAAATGACATCATTACATTACAGTCAAGTTTCAGAGTGTCTTACTGTGGTTGATCAGACCAATAAGAGCTCAAAATGATTTGCCACAGGTTAGACACAGATAGTCCCTATGAACATTTGGAGTGGATTATCTAATTTATATATCTCACATTACTAAATTTAGCTGGACATGGGGATTTTTATCCCCATAAAATATTCTAACTTTCTTTGTATTCTCACTTTCTCATTCTCTTCTCATTTTAAATGAAATTAAAACATCATTTAATCAAGTCAAACTTCATTGAAACTGTGACTACACAAATTCCCTTTGTGCCTCTGAGTTTTGTTGTGTAGAATAATGCATGAAATAAGTAATCTATCAGCTAAATTTGGATATCTTTTTCATTAAACACAGATATTCTTTCTGCAATAATGGATAGCAAGAATTGGACTTGCAGTCAGGAAGATCTTAGTTCAAGATCATTTTTAAATAGTTATTATATCACCATGGACAAGTCACTCAAACTTTCTAAGCCTCAGTTTTTTCTTCTATAAAAAGTCTTCAGTATTTACCTCATTAGTTTGTAGAGAAGACCCAGAGAGATAATGCTTAAGTAGACCTAGAGTCATATTGCCTCCCAGAATGCATAGCAACAGATGTTTTGGAGCAGCCTTGGAAAGATTCTGTGTGAAAATAACTGAGATTGTTTCCAAGGAGAGTTGTGGGAGACTAAAAGGAGAAAAAGAAGGAAAAAGTTTCTCCCAGGATAGAAGGTCAGATCTCCTCCCAAAGTATGGACTTCAGAGAGTCAAATATTTGCCATGAGACATATGTTTCTCTTTTTCTTTTCTTTTTTCTTTTTTGAATAGCATTTTATTTTTCCAAATATATACAAAGACACTGTTGAACATACATTTTTGTAAAACTTCTAATTTTTTCTCCCTCCCTCCCTTTCTATCCTTCTCCCCAAGACATCTGATATAGGTTAAATATGTACAATTCATATATATATATATATATATATATATATATATATATATATAATCCATATTTTTCATCTTGTGCAAGAAAAATCAGATCAAAAAGGGAAAAAAATAAGAAAGAAAAAAACAAGCAAACAATATAATAACAAAAGGTGAAAATATTATGCTTCCATCCATATTTAGTCTCCATAGTTCTCTCTCTGGATGCATTTTCCATCCTAAGTTTTCTGGAATTGCCTTGAATCACCACATTGTTGAGAAGAGTCAACTTCATCACAGTTGATCATCATATAATCTTGTTGTTACTGTGTATTATGTTCTCTCGATTCTGCTCACTTCACTCAGTATCAGTTCATGTAAGTATTTCCAGGCTTTTCTGAAATCAGCCTGTTCATAATTTCTTATAGAACAATAATAATCCATTATATTTCTATGCCAAAATTTATCCAGCCATTCCCCAATTGATGGGCATTCATTCAGTTTCTAGTTCCTTGCCACTACAAAAAGAGTTATTACAAACATTTTTCCCTTTATGATCTCTTTGGGAAACAGACTCTGTAGCTTCTCTTCTATTTTCAAATATTGTGAAAGAAGCAGCTTCTGCTAAAGGTCAACAAACGTTAAATACTTACTGTGTATCAGACACTGTGCTAAGTGCTGACCAACAATGATATCTACCTAAAGGCAAAGCAGAGCTAAATACAGCATATTCCAAAAGTCTTAGTGCAGTTAAGACTTTTAGTGTACTCTCTATATGTAAAATAATTTGATCATTCTCAATCCACCAATCTCAATCAAAGGATTTAAAATAGATTTTTTAAAATAACTTTTTATTGACAGAACCCATGCCAGGGTAATTTTTTACAGCATTATCCCTTGCATTCACTTCTGTTGCGATTTTTTTCCCCTCCCTCCCTCTACCCCCTCCCCCAGATGGCAAGCAATCCTTTACATGTTGAATAGGTTACTGTATATCCTGGATACAATATACGTGTGCAGAACCGAACAGTTTTCTTGTTGCACAGGGAGAGTTGAATTCAGAAGGTATAAATAATCCGGGAGGAAAAACAAAAATGCAATCAGTTTATATTCATCTCCCAGTGTTCTTTCTTTGGGTATAGCTGCTTCTGCCCATCTTTGATCAATTGAAACTGAATTAGCTCTCTTTATCGAAGAGATCCACTTCCATCAGAATACATCTTCACACAGTATCATTGTTGAGGTATATAATGATCTCTTGGTTCTACTCATTTCACAGCATCAGTTCATGTAAGTCTCGCCAGTCCTCTCTGTATTCCTTCTGCTGGTCATTCCTTATAGAACAATAATATTCCATAACATTCATATACCACAATTTACTCAACCATTCTCCAATTTATGGGCATCCATTCATAAAATAGATCTTTTAAAAGCTGTTAAATGATGTAAAATGATGCTAGATAAGAGGTCTGTTGCAATTAACAGAGAATTTAATCATATCCTCGGTGTTCTGTATAAGACTATCAAGTTAGCTTAAATCAGGATGTATTATTCCAGGGAAGCCAGAAGAAAGAACATTCCAGCAAACTCTTTTAAAAAATTATTATAGTTTTTTATTTGCAAGATATATGCATAGGTAATTTTTCAGCATTAACAGTTGCAAATCCTTTTATTCCAACTTTTTCCCTCCTTCCACCCCTTCCCCCAGATGGCAAGTTGACCAATTCATGTTAAATATGTTAAAGTATAAGTTACGTACAATATATGTATACATGTCTAAACAGTTATTTTGCTGTACAAAAAGATTCAGACTTTGAAATAGTGTACAATTAGCCTCTGAAGGAAATCAAAATTTAGGCAGACAAAAATAGAGGGATTGGGAATTCTATGTAGTGGTTCATTGTCATCTCCCAGAGTTCTTTCGCTGAGTGTAGCTGGTTCAATTCGTTACTGCTCTATTGGAACTGATTTGGTTCATCTCATTGCTGAAGAGGGCCAGGTCCATCAGAATTGATCCTCATACAGTATTGTTGGTGAAGTATATCATGATCTCCTGGTTCTGCTCATTTCACTCAGAATCAGTTCATGTAAGTCTCATCAGTCCTCTCTGTATTCATCCTGCTGGTCATTTCTTTTCTTTTCTTTTCTTTTTTTTAATAGCTTTTTATTGACAGAACCCATGCCAGGGTAATTTTTTACAGCATTATCCCTTGCATTCACTTCTGTTCTGATTTTTCCCCTCCCTCCCTCCATTCCCTCCCCCAGATGGCAAGCAGTCCTTTACATGTTGAATAGGTTACCGTATATCCTAGATACAATATATGTTTGCAGAACCAAACAGTTTTCTTGTTGCACAGGAAGAATTGGCTTCAGAAGGTATAAATAACCCGGGAGGAAAAACAAAAATGCAAGCAGTTTATATTCATTTCCCAGTGTTGTTCTTTGGGTGTAGCTGCTTCTGTCCAACCTTGATCCATTGAAACTGAATTAGCTCTCTTTATCGAAGAGATCCACTTCCATCAGAATATATTCTCAAACAGTATTGTTGTTGAGGCATATAATGATCTGGTTCTGCTCATTTCACTTAGCATCAGTTCATGTAAGTCTCTCCAAGTCTCTCTATATTCCTCCTGCTAGTCATTTCTTACAGAACAATAATATTCCATAATGTTCATATACCACAATTTACTCAACCATTCTCCAATTGATGGGCATCCATTCAGTTTCCAGTTTCTAGCCACTACAGAGAGGGCTGCCACGAACATTCTTCCAGAAAACTCTTGAGGTTAAACTACCTCAGGGTAAATTAAAAGCTTTGGCTTTATATTTTAAGTTAGGGCTCCTTTCTTCTCTCTCCCCACTACCCTTTTGTGAAAGGAGGATGTTGAAAGGTTCAAAGGGTTCAGACGATGTTGGACTTCTTGTCATCCCATGGCCTTCTGAAATCAGTTGGTAGTCCAGTCTATATTGGCATTCAAAGATAAAATGGACTATGTCCATTTGTGAAGAGTAAATCACAGACTATTAGGAATTTTTTTGGTACCAACAGTTTCTAGTGTATTACTTGAGTAAACAAAATATCTGGTGTATTACTGAGTAAATAAAATATAGTTCTAAGAACAATTTCTCAATATGGCTTCACAATATTTGAATTGTATATTTCTGATTATAATATTTTCTCCTTGACCTGGGAGTTCTGAAATTTGACTACAATATTCTTGGGACTTTTGAGTTTAGGATCTCTTTCAGGAAGTGATTAGTATATTCTTTGAACTTCAATTTTACCCTTGGATATAAGATATTGGAGTAGTTTTCCTTTATTATTTCTTGATATATAATGTCTAGACTGTATCTATCGTCATGATTTTCAGGTAATCCAATAATTCTAAAAATGATCTCTCATTGATCTATTTTTCAGGTCACTTGTTTTTCCAATAAGATATTTCATGTCGTTGTCGTCTTCTTCTTCTTCTTCTTCTTCTTCTTCTCTTCCTCTTCCTCTTCCTCTTCCTCTTCCTCTTCTTCTTCTCCTCCTCCTCCTCCTCCTTTTCCTTCTCCTCCTTCTCCTCCTTCTCCTCCTTCTCCTCCTCCTTCTTCTCCTCCTTCTCCTCCTCCTTTTTCTCCTCATTTTCCTTCTCCTTCTCCTCCTCTTTCTTCTTCTTTCTTTTTCTTCCTTTTCTTCTTCTTTTCTCTGTCTCTCTGTCGCTCTGTCTCTCTCTCTTTCTCTCTCTCTCTCTCTCTCTCCCTTTTCCTCCCAATAATTCCTTCAATCTTCTATTTTGATTCTATTTCTTAAGCCATGCAGAGGATGAATGACAGGCAGTTGTCTTTGGATTCAATAATGATGTTGATTACCCAATTTTGATAATACTATTTTATTTTTGAAAGCAAATATAAAAGCAGGATTTCTTTCCTTTCAATGTTTCTTTATGGAAGAAACAGTGCCTGGTTTAAAAGGTTGTTATCACAGCCTGAGGTAATGTTCCTGCAGGTATATGTTTATGTTTCTATAACTATTAGAATGATGTTAAGGGCTCTGTTGGATTTTTCCATCAGGCCCTCCAACCTCAAAGAGGCTATTGAAAGCTGTCAGGGAGCCGAGATGATTGCATGAGACTCACAATAATTCACAAGGTTAAGAATTCCCTCTGCTAAATTTCTCTTGAGCATTTAATAGAAGGTATCAGATGTTTCATTCATCCTGAGGGGTCAATGACATTTAGTATTGGGAGTATTCTTTTTCTAGAGCTAGGGAAAGAGATTTGGGAAAGCTTGAGACAATAAATGGTTATCATTCAAGTAGCATCTGGAGGATTTTAATGATTGAGAATTTGGCAAAATCCACAAAAGAATGGATTAAAACTCATTGCAGAATTTCAGAGTTGGAAAGGACTTGTGATGTTACCTTTACTTGAACAGGAATCTTTACTACATATTCTTAAAAAGTGATGGAATGATGACATAAATCCTTCAGCAGATCACTTAAGTGTGGGAGTTTTGATCCTTTGCTCTCATGTCAGAGCTAGGACCTAAACCTATGTCTTTTGACTCTAAATCCAATGTTCTTTCTCTTGTAGCATACTATCTTTCTAATGCAGCAAGTAATCAATAGGGGAAAGTCAGGAATCAAAAGAAGGTGCAGAGCAATTGGGCCATAGATGACACCTGAGTGTAAGCCATGGTTTAATTACTGGTGGTAATCATCTCTTGAATTGGCTAAGATGATAGGAAAAGATAATGATAAATGTTGGAGGGCATGTGGGAAAACTGGGACACTAATGTATTGTTGGTGGAGTTGTGAACTGAACCAACCATTTTATAGAGCAATTTGGAACTATGCTCAAAGAGCTATAAAGTGGTACATGCCCTTTGATCCAGCAGTACCATTACTGGCTCTGTATCTCAAAGAGATTATAAAAGAGGAAAAATGATTCATATGTACAAAAATATTTGTAGCAGCTCTTTTTGTGGTGGCAAGGAACTAAAAACTGAGTGGATGCCCATCAGTTGGGAAATGGTTAATTAAGTTATGGCATATAAATATAATAAATATCATTGTTCCATAAAAAATGTTGATCAGACTGATTTTAGAAAAGCTTGAAGAGGCTTACATGAACTGATGTGAAATGAAGTGAGCAGAACCAAGAGAACCTTGTACATAGTAACAACAAGAATTATGTAACGATTAAGTGTGATGGACTTGGCTCTTTTCAAGAATGAGTTCAATCAAAGCAATTTCAATAAACTTATGATGGAAAGTACCACTTGCATCTAGAGAGAGAGCTATGAAGACTGACTATGAAACAAAGCATAGTATTTTAACCTTTTTTGTTGTTGTTGTTTCCTTGTTTGTTTTTTCCCTTTTGATATGATTATTTTGTGTGTGACACAAATATAAATATGTTTTGAAGAATTGCATGCTTGACCTATATGGATCACTTACTCTCTGGGAGAGGAGGGGGAGACAAATTTAGCATTCAAAGTTTTACAAGGGTGAATATTGAAAAATATCTTTGCATGTATTTGGAGAAATAAAATTCACTTTAAAAAATACTAGTGGTAAATTTCAGGGATTGGGAAGCAGGCTCAGATAGATAGATAAAAAATATTGCTTAGGAAAAGAAGAGCAATTTAATTGGATTAGAGACTTTATGTCTGTGAGTAGAGAGAAATAAATTTGAGTAGGTAGAGTGGAACTATTACAGAAGGCCTTGAAAATTAGATTTAATACAGGAACAATAGTAAATCATTTTAATTCTGGAAGAGGGGAATAATATTTCCATAGTGGAGTATAAAGAATTTTAGTCTGGCAGGAATAGGTAAGATAGATTGGAATTGCTGAGACTCCACCTAGAAGCCTGCTAGAATAGTCAGGACTGAACTAGAGATGGCACTAGGAGCAATGAGGAAGATAGGAATTAAAGAGACATTTTAAAATAAAAAGCAGGACTGGTTGACATGGTAAATAGTGAATGAAGGTGAAAACATTCTTTTTTTAATTAAAACTTTTTATTTACAAAACACATGCATGGGTAATTTTTCAACATTGACCCTTGCAAAATCATCTGTTCCAAATTTTCTCCTCTTTCTCCCCACCTGGTCTCCTAGATGGCAGGTAGTCCAATACATGTTAAATATGGTAAAATATATAATAAATCCAATACATGTATACATATTTATACAGTTATCTTGCTGCACAAGTAAAATCAGATAAAAAAAAAACTGGGAAAGAAAACAAAATGAAAGCAAACAGCAACAGAAAGAGTGAGAATGTTATGTTGTGGTATATACTCAGCTCTCACGGTCTCTGGGTGTAGATGGCTTTCTTCGTCACTCAACAATTGAAATTGGTTCGAATCATCTTATTGTTGAAGAGAGTCACGTCCATCAGAAATGATCATCATATAGTCTTGTTGTTAAGTGTATAATGATCTTCTGGTTCTGCTCATTTCACTCAGCATCAGTTCATGTAAGTCTTTCCAGGCCTCTCTGAAATCATCCTGCTGGTCCTTTCTTACAGAACAATAATATTCCATAACATACATATAACTTATTCAACCATTCTCCAATTGATGGGCATCCACTCAGTTTCTAGTTTCTTGTCACTACAAAGAGGGCTGCCACAAATATTTTTGCACATGTGGGTCCCTTTCCCTCCTTTAAGATCTCTTTGGGATATAAGTCCAGTAGAAACGTGAAAAACATTCTTTATGAAAGTATTATGGCTTGACCTCAGTCAAAATCCTGCTTTCAGAGTGCCATCACCTTCAAATATATTGATATTATGTGCTACTTACCTTTTTAATGCTTTTCCCTGTTCATCTCTGATATCCAGCACCAGGGTCCACCTTCCTCTCAATCTTTATTTGCAAAGGTTCAGCAAATAAATAAAAGCAAGGATCATCCTATCTTTTCTTCTCCATGTGTTTGCAACATTTTATTCATTGAGCTTTAGGAGGTTCAAAGTTGAATTAAAATTTAACAACTATTAATTTTTTGTAATTTTTTTCTTTCTAATTTTTTTTTTACAAAAATTATTTGTTATAAAGATGGCTTTCTGGGAGAAAGGAGGAAAGAGGTACAGGGAGAAATCTAGGCTACCTAAAAACAAAGAAATCAATAAAATATTTTTAAAGAACATGCTTCTGTTAAAAGTCTGACATATGACTCCAGAAGCTGCTTCCACTATACCAGGGGTCCTCAAACTTTTAAAACAGGGGGCCAGTTCACTGTTCCTCAGACTGTTGGAGGGCCAGACTATAGTAAAAACAAAAACTATGAACAAATTCCTATGCACACTACATATATCTTATTTTGAAGTGAAGAAACAAAACGGGAACAAATACAATATTTAAAATGAAGTAAAGTTAAATCAACAAACTTACCAGTATTTTAATGGGAACTATGAGCCTGCTTTTGGCTAATGAGATGGTCAGTTTCTGGTTGTATATTTGTCACTGCTATCATAACAAGTGATGCAAATGTGCAAGTTTCAAATGTTTCATTCTAGAAAAAGTCTGTTCATAGACATAAGTGCTGCCAAAGATGGTTGCCATTTTGAGTGCATATTTCCTGAAATGAGGGTCTCAGAGGGGAGAGATGCATGGAAATTATGAAGGCTGCTTGACTTGAATGCCTTTTTCAGAGAGTCACAATTCTGCAGTTCAGCCAGTTCCATTTGGTAAATTGTATCCACATTTTCAACGTGAGTAGAAAATGGATTACAGAAAAGCTGTATGTCCTGTCCATGGAGATGAAGCTCTTTAAATCTAAATTGGAACTCCTTTTGCAATTTTTCCAGTGAATCCACATGTTTTGTTTCGGAATGAAATCAGCGGTTTTTCCGCTAACAGATTTTGAATTGTGGGGAGATGGCAGAAGTTTTCCTCCTTCACTTGTTTGATAAAGGGGCTTAATTTTACTTCAGTGCTTTGACATGTGATTGCACATCACAGATGAGCTTCCCCTTTCCTTGAAGTTGCATAGTGAAATTGTTGAATAGCTCTGTTACATCTGTCGGAAAGGCAAGGTGCCATTTCCATTCTGCATCATTGAGCTCTGGTATGTCTTTGTTTTTTGAAAGCAGAAAAGTTGTAATCTGTGGAAGTAAGTCACAGAAACGTTTTAAAACTCTCCCTCAACTCAGCCAATGGACTTCTGTGTGGTATAAATAAATAAATAAATAAATAAATAAATAAAACAAAACAAAATAAAGGTATTCCTTTATCCTTCACTCATGAGAGATCAGCAACTCACTATCTGAAGATACACTATCCTTCAGAGCAAGCCCATAATCTGCCGACGAACCTTAATTCCACTGACTGGCTACTGGTTGCTACTTCAGGCCCATTCGTTCCCAGAACATTTTCATATTCAACATTTAGCTTAGACAGAAATTCCTGAAATTATCTGTGATTTAGTGCCTTAGCTCTAATGAAGTTAACATAAGATACCACAATTTTCATAACAGAGTCCCACTTCAGTGATTTACTACACAGCGCTTGTTGGTGGATGAGGCAGTGTATGGCTATTGGATGAGAATGGTTTTGTTTGTCCATCTCTTGGTTAATGTGAGCAATTACTCCTTTCTTAGACCCCACCATGCTAGGACACCATCAGTTGTCACACTGGCTAGTTT
The DNA here is from genome assembly GCF_016432865.1 of Antechinus flavipes. Lineage (NCBI taxonomy): Eukaryota > Metazoa > Chordata > Mammalia > Dasyuromorphia > Dasyuridae > Antechinus > Antechinus flavipes. The sequence continues at coordinate 300,699,543 of NC_067399.1, read as the reverse complement.
AGCCTAGTCCAGCTCCAAACCATTCATAGTTTGGCAAACCTTTTCATAGATATTCTCTCCTGTGGTTGTTCCTGTGATGCTTTGCAGTGCAGCAAGCTCTTCTATGACTTCAAAATAATCATTCATCCCATGAATAAAAATTAGAAGTTGTGCAGAATCACAAATATCATTGCTTTCATCATGTGCCAAGGAAAAATATGAAATTTTTTTTATGGAGTTTTGCAAATGCTGATGCAGATTGTCTCCCATTTCTTCAATCTTCTATGTAATTATAGGTCCTGAAAGACTCACTGTACTAAATAAATTGGCCTTCTCTGAACACATCTCTTTGGCAACAGAAAGAAGGCATTCTTTAACAAATTCTCCCTCATGAATGGTCTGCCAGTGCATGCCATTAGCTTGGCAACTTGAAAACTTGCTCACAGTGATGAAATATTTAGCTGCTTCTGCTTCACAAAAATATTTTGCTGAGTCAATGTATTTTTCAGTTTTAATATTTTATCTTTTTTCACTTCTCCAACCAAACAATCATATTTATCTTTATGTTGAGTTTCATAGTGTCGATGCAAATTATATTCTTTGAACAGAGACACTATATGCTGGTATATCAGACATACAGCTCTTTCCTTGTACTGCCTGAAAAAATAATCATAAGTCCACTGTTCTTTGAATATCCTACACTCCGAGTCAATTGTTCTTTTTCTTGACAGCATTATTTCCTAGGGATTCCAAATTGCTATTAGTTAAATACCTATATATATATAGGCAGACTGCAATGCCCAACTTCCTCCAAGCTGCCTCTGCACTGTGATGCCTCTGTTTCCTGCACTCTCTCTCCCGCTCTTTGTACTCCCGCTTCCGACCTCCACAGCTGCAGTGAATTCCCCCGGCAGTGGCCGTGACATGGCAGCATGCACTGTACACCCCAGCGCCTGTCTGTTGGGGTGGCTGCCTTTACTGTACAAGGCCACAGGCTATAAGTTCTCCGTCTTTTGCAACTCTCTCCCTTCCCTACTACATACCCCGGCCTGGGAACTCATCTCACCTCAGTATCGCCTCACACTCTGTCTCCGCCGCCTCAGCCCAGTGCTGGAAGTCTGTGTTGCTAAGGCAAGTTTAGGTCAAACGTCACTTCAGGTCTGATTTTGCCATAACCCAGAAGGCTGCATAAATGTCCTCAGTGGGCTGCATCTGGCCCACAGGCTGTAGTTTGAGGACCCCTGCACTATGCCCTACTTAATGCAGGACCCACAATACCATTTTTATTTATATAATTTTTATCACCTTCTTTCCTATTCAGTCTCCCTTCCTAGCAAAGCAGCTCTTGTTACAAGATTTTTAAAAGAGCAGCAAAACCAATTAAACTATTAAATGTCATTGTATATAATGTTCTGTATCCATAACCCCCTAACCTCCACCTCTACAAATATAGAGGAGAGATTCATTTTCTTTTCTCTGGGCCCATTCTTGGTCATTATAACTAAGCCATGTTTTTGTTCATTATTATAACAGTATTTAATTTTAATTTTTGGCCCATTAATATTATTAAAGTTATTTTATCTACTATTTCCCAGTTTTATTTATTTTACTTTTCATCTGATTCATGTAGAGCTTCTCATGCTTCTATGAATTTTTTATTGTTAACATTTCTTTTAATATGGTGGCATTCCATTCCATTCATGTAGTACAATATATTTAGCCATTTCTCTATCCATGGGCATCTACTTTGTTTCTAGTTCTTTTCTACCTGAAAAAGTAGTGATAGACCACTGGGTCTGTATCCCAAAGAGATCATAAAAGAGAGGAAAGGACCCACGTGTGCAAAAATGCTCTTTTGATAATGGCAAGAAACTGGAAATTGAGTGGTGTCCATCAGTTGGAGAATAGCTGAATAAGTTATGTTATATGAATGCTATAGAATATTTATTGCTCAGTAAGAAATGATGAGCAGGCTGATTTCTGAAAAGGTTGGAAAGACTTACAAGAATTGATTCTGAGTGAAGTGAGCAGAACCAGAAAGCCATTGCACACTGCAAGATTGTATGATGATTAACTCTGATAGACTTAGATCTTCTCAGCAATTCAGTGATTCAAGACAATTCCAGTATACTTGGAATGGAATGCCACCCACATCCAGAGAGATAACTATGGAGATGGAATGGAGATCAAAGCATACTATTTTCATTTTCATTTCATAGGATTTCTTTTGTTCATTTGTTTGGTTGGTTTTTCTTTCTCATAGTTTTTTTCCCCTTTTGTTCTAATTTTTCTTGTGCAGCATGACAGACATGGAAATATGTTTAAAAGTATTGCACATATTTAATCCAAATCACATTACTTGTTGGGGAGAAAGGAAATAATGGAGAAAGAGACAAAAAATTGGAACACAAAGTCTTACAGAAATAAATATTGAAAACTATCTTTAAGTATATTTTTTGGGGAAATACTATTGAGTAAAAAGTGGTACTGATAATATTTTGGTGTATAAGGATCCTTTCTATATTTTATAACTTTGAAATTTATATTTAGGAGTGTGATCTCTGGCTTAAAAGGTATAGAGTTTCGTTGCTTTTTATTAAAGCATAATTTCAAATCTTTTCCAGAACAGTTAGACCAAATTACAAATTCAACAATATAACCCAGTCTTTCCATAACTCCTCCAACAGTGACTATTTCCATTCTATGCCTTCTTTTTTTCAAATAAGATAATCTGTAAAAGTACTTATCACAGAGTCTGGCACATAGTAGGCACTTAAATGCTTATTCTCTCATCCCTCCCCCCATTTTTTTCCAATTAATGTGAGGTAAAATCTCAGAATTATTTTCACTTATATTTTTCTTACAATTAGTGACTTCACAATAGAGTTTAAAATGGAGCTTGATTTAAATAGGTCACAGGATAAAATATTTTATATCTACTCATGGAGTAGTTATTTCATGGAGATTCTGGAATGGAGTCTGAGAGTTATAAGAAGAGAAACCAAATTAAAAAATTTACTTCCTTCTGAAAAGAAAATAGTACTGAATTAAGAACTATTGAAATCCTAATAAATTACTATGTATTTACTCACAAGAATATGAAAAATGAACTTTTATTGGCTTATATTAAAAAGCCAACTGATGCCCACCCTTTCTGTTTTGTGATAATATGCTTCCAAATAGGAGGGAAGGAAAGAAGGAAGAAAGGAGGGAAGGAACAGACTTATTAAATATCTATTATGCTCTAGATATGGCAGCTAGGTGCTGTAGTAGATAGAGTACAGTGCTTGGAATCAGGAAGACTCATCTTCCTGAGTTCATATCTAGTCTCAGACACTTCTAGTTGTGTAAGCCTAGGCAAATCACACTTGTTTGTCTCAGTTTCCTCATCTGCAAAATTAGCTGGAGATGACAAATCACACTAGTATCGTTGCCAAGAAAACCCCAAATGGGGCAACAAAAGTCAAAAATACTAAGCAATGTGTGCCAGACATTATGCTAAATGCTGTGCTAAAATTATTATTTCATTTGATCCTCACAACTATCTAGGAAGTAGATGATATCATTGTCCCTATTTTACAGATGAGGAAACTGAGACAGGTTAAGTTATTTGTCCAGATTTGGATCTGGCAGGAACCTAAGAATTCTTAATTGATTGATGAGAAAACTGAATCTTAAGTGACTAATACAGAATACCATAGCTAGTAAATATTTGAGGAAAATTTTGAACCTAGGTCTTCATACCTCTAAAAGCAGTGTTCTCTATATTGCAAAATTCTTTCTTCAGCTTTATTGTCATATTATATTCTTTTTGTTTTTCTCCCTATTGCTCCAGATCATATTCATTCAAGCCAAATATCTATTAAGTATCTATTATATGTGCCAGAGATACAGATCTCACATTGTCCATAGTCAACTAGGTTATAATTTGGAAGGGGAGAAAGGACTTATTCAGAAATAATTCTAATACCAATTGGACAATAAATGTAAAAATATAGTTCAATAAACAGATATCAATCAAATAAGTCATAGGTAATTCATTATCAGTGTATAGTCAGTCCAGGAGAGATTACCCCAGATCTTCACCCAAGGCAGATTACATCATCTCTTTTTCAAGTAATCTATTTTAAATAGTGTATAAAAATGAATTAAGTTCAACAGAGGCAATCAATGCTCTCATTTTTAGAAAAAATGATATTACAGACTTTTAAATACACAATGGGACACTATGCAACTTTTTTCCATTATCTTCATTGAGTACTCCAAGCTTCACATAAGGTTATAACTATTAGAATATTTCCAGTTCAATAATGTAATTTGCCTCTCAGCAGTAAACATAGCATCACTCTGAGAGAACAGGAACAAGTTCTTCCTCAGGAAAGATTAGTCTGTTTACAATAATATTGAACATATTTCAAGCCTGGTTCAATCTATATTGATATTACAGAAGAAAGGGGGCTTGATTTCAATGTCAAATAAAATGCAATCAGTAAATACTTGTGAACCAAACTTGTACTCTAACCTCAAGAAAATGTAGAGATTGAATAAATAGCTAATCATTTCTTCAAGGAGACTATAAATGTCCCCAAATTTCCCTGAATTCAATATTTTAAATGTTGTATTAATTGTTTACTACATATAATGCACATTTTATTTTCTAAGGGTAAAGTACTTTCTATTATGTGATGTGGAATATGGGGGTCAGACAGTCTGAAAAAAAAGCCAGCCTTGAGTTAGGATAACCTAGGTTAAAAAATCTGCCCTAAGACACATGATGGGGTGACCATGGGAAAGTCGAAGCTCCTCAGTGTCTCAGGAAATACTACTATAAATACCAGAATAGCTTTTATATTGAATTGATAAGGGGGATTCACCTGGGATATTCCCACACTTTTGAAATCACAGGCAAAAAAAAAAAAAAAAAAACACCAAGAAGAAAAAATTAGCAAAACTCTGGAATAGTGAAGAGGGATACACACCCCCCCCCCCCCAAAAAAAAATTATCCCTACTCTCAAGCTGAAGTGGAATGAAAGGGAGGATATGTAGAAAACCATATGTATATAAATAAGTAAATAAACGGTAAAATTGTGGAAGAAAACAAAGACAGAGAGAGAAAAGAAGAGGGGAAGAGGAAGGAGAGGGAGAAGGGAAATGAGAAAAGAGAGAGAGAGAGAGAGAGAGGAGAAGAGGAAGAAGAAGAAGAAGAAAAAGAAGAAGAAGGAGGAGGAGAAGAGGAGGAGGAGGAGGAAGAGGAAGAGGAGGAGGAAAAGAGAGGGAACAGGGGTTATGAAGGAAGAGAGAATTGGCAGGCTAATACCTTTTGTAACAACATAGTTATTAAAAAAACACAGAAGGTATTCTGGTATTTATAGGGTTTTCTGGGGCACTGAGAAGTTGTGACTTTCCTATGATTACTCAACTATGTGTTTTAGGACAGATTTTTAATCTAGGTTATTCTAGGTCAAGTCTGGCTCTCTATGCAAGCTGTCTGGTACATACTCCATCTCATATAAGAGGAAATATTTTACCCTCAGAAAATAAAATGTGTGTATTGTATGTAGTAAAAACTTAGTACAATATTTAAAATTTTAAATTTAGGGAAATTTGAGATTCTTTTATAATCTCTTTGCAGAAATGATTACCCATTTATCATCAGCCAATCCAATGACTATTCCCCACACAGTAGGTAGACAGGAAACAATCACAGCACATAGGTATATGATCTGAAGTTATGAAATAGGCTTCTTTTGGGCATCAGGTCCTTCCAGATTTCTGAGGTTCTTAAATGCCAGAATGATTGAAATTTTGCTTCACATGTTTAAGAACTCTTACTTTTAACAAAATACCATATAATCATTAGTCATTAGCTGTAATTCCTTATAACTCCCAGCTCTGGGTTTATAATCTAGATTCAATCTTGAAGGCTACTTATAAATCATTCTTTGGATAACATCCCTACCTAGGTTCTCCCCTGGAAACATCAAAGTATATATCTTATCTAAGTCTCCACATTTATTGCTGTTCAATCATTCAGTCATTTCCTAACTCCATGGACCGTATTGTACATGGGCTTTTCTTGGCAAAGATATAAGCACTGTCTGTCATTTCTTTCTCCAGTGGATTAAGACAAACAGAGGTAAAGTAAATTGATAGGATCATATGGCTAATATGTGTCTGTGGCTAGATTTTAATTCAAGTCTTCCTTGAATCCAGGCGCAGCACTCTATCTATTTTAGCCACCTACTTGCTCCAATTCTCCACATAAATCTAGGTAAAAATGTATACTTATATTGTATTTAATTTATATTTTAACATATTTAACATGTATTGGTCAACCTGCCATGGCGGGGAGAGGGTGGGGGAAGGAAGGCAAAAATTGGAACAAAAGGATTTGCAACAATCAATGCTGTAAAATTACGCATATAACTTGTAAATAAAAAGCTATAAAAATAAATAAACAAACAAACAAATAAACAAATAAATAAATAAATCTAGGTAAAAGAGCCCTTAATTACTTTGCAAGTATTCAAGCTAACAATATACCAAATATAGGACAGACTTTATTTTCAACATAAAATGCAAAGCACAAGAGACTTCATTCTCTAAGCCCATAAATAATAAAATATAACTCTTTCTCTCTTTGCTAAGTTCCACTTCCCCCAGAGAGTGGTTTAGTCTTCAAGACTTATAACTCTACACGGTAGGGTAAAGCAATTGAGAGTGATTGAGCTGACCATCTCTCTTCCTTGTATCTCTATCCAATTCAGTTTTCAGTACTCCTTTAAGGTTGAGGCTGAATAACACTACTTTGCCATAGGTCTATGCAAAGAACCAGTGGACTATAAATATCTTCAAGTGTTCTTCCTTAGATGGTTATCCTCCCCCTGTTTAAAGGACTTAATGAGTGTTCCCCTTCCCACCACTAACCTGTATCTAGTTTCTATTCTCCTACCCACACATAGCTCAAATGCCACTTCCTCTCTAGTCAGGGGGGAAATACGTTATTCCTTTTTTCCTTTTTTAGCATTTTCAGATTCCACTTAGTATTATAGTTATCTTCTTTTGTGTTTTACCCTTTTTCCTCACCCCCAACTGTTAATTTCTTGAGGGCAGGAACTGCGTCATATTCTCTATGTTTTTCTCACAGAACATAAAACTTTATCTATAATAGTCATTCAGTACGTAAATCAATGAATGAAATCAAACCACAGAGCATCTCAAACATAGCCTAGATCATTTGGAAAATGAAAATATCTGATGATGTTCCATATCAGCCATCAAAGTTAACAAGGTCATTGGGAAATCAGAGTCTGTCAGGGTTTCTGTTCTCCTCCTTCTTAGCTCTGACCTTTATTCTATCCAAATTTCTACGCACTAGTTTGCTAATATGACATTTTCATGATTTTTTCCTAAGTGTGTCATAGACCAAAATCAATATTCTTTGTTGCTATAAAAGGATGTGTGGTTATAAAAAGAGGGCACCCAAGACATTTAGTACTTTCAAAATTGGGTCATGCTTTGCAGAATGCCCTTCCTCTCCAACTTCTCTTCACAGTGGCAGACCTGATAACTAGAAGACAGCTAACTACTACTCCCTTGAGGATTTTAAGGGTTTCTAATACTGTCTTTCACTAGCTCCCATTAGTGTGGTGATTATTAGTCATATTTAATTACCTTTCAGAAGGGAAACTTATTAGGCAGTTATAGTAAGAATGGTTGGTATTCAAATAATTTCTCTAAACCAAATATTTGAAGAGAATGTAAAGGGGCTTAAACATGGTAAAAATGTGGTGCAGAGGCATTCCTGTAGAGAATCAATGTGGCAATGTGGCAGGGAGTAGAAATAGAAAGGATTAATTAATGTCTGTCTATGCAGCAACAGCCACCAGGAAGGGAAAGTGGAAAAGGAGCAAGCATTTATATACTGGCTACTATGTGCTAGGAATCAGCTGTTTTTTGTTTTGTTTTGTTTTGTTTTTACAAATATGATCTTATTTGATCCTCATAACAACCCTGAGAGTTTCTTGTACTTATTCCCATTTACAGCAGAGAAAACTGAGGCAATCAGAGATTAAGTGATTTGTGCATCTAGTTGTCTGGGGTCAATTAGAATTCAAGACTTTCTGACTCCATCAGTAACTCTATCCACTGAGCCACCAGCTGCCACTGGTGGTTTATGTGGAATGGTGGAAAAAGGCAGAGTTAAGAGAAGATTATAGAGAGTCTCTGTAGCTCTCTGTCTTCAAAAACTTTGAAAGCAGTCATCTAGACAAAAAAAGAGTAGGCTTGTTCTAACAAGCTCCAGAGAGCACAATTAAGACCAATTTTGAAATGTTAAAGGAAAGTAGATTTTAGCTCAAAAGAAGATGCAGCATTCTAATTATTAGAGTTGTGGAACAATGGGATAGCATGCTTCTGAAAGCAAAGAACTTAATGTTTTCACAGATATTCCAGCAGAATCCAACTAAAAGGCAACGGGGATATGAATTGTGTGAGAGGTTAAGCTCAATGACCTCTAAGATTGTCCCCAATTCATGGTCTCAGACAGGGTGTTACAAAGGGTCTTAGGGGCCTACTAGTCCAACCTCTCTCTCCCCCTTCTCCTTTTTATTGAGAAAACCAAGATTCAGGGAAGCTATCACCAAGTTCACAAAGGTAGGCAGTGAATATCAGAAGAGGGATTCAAACGCACATCCTGAGTTTCCTCATTTATAAAATGAGCTAGAGAAGGAAATGGCAAATTTCTCCAATATCTTTGCCAAGAAAGCCTCAAATAGAGTCATAAAGACTCATACATGACTGAACAATAACAAACAAAAAAAGAGTTAATTCAGATTTTTCCAGAGCAGAAGATGGGATTTTTGTAGTAGTTGAACTGGAAATTTCAACTCAGTTCAACTAATCAAAGTTCTAAATAAATAATTATGATAATAATAGCTAATATTTGTATTCACATTCATATTAACACATATTTATATGTGCCAGGCATTGCGCTAAGTACTTCACAATTATTATTTCATTTGATCCTCACAATCCTGGAATGTAAGTGCTGTTATTATCACCATTTTACAGTTAAGGGAACTGAGACAAAAAGAGATTAAGTGACTTTCTCAGGCTTATACAGCTAGTAAATTCTGAGGCCAAATTTGAATACTTGACTCCAGTCTCATTCCTCTATCTACTGTATCACCAAGATTACTTATAGGTCAGTAACTTTCAGGAAAAGATGTGGTTTTCTTAGAGTGCAAAACAAGATACCCAAGGTGGGGCAGTGGACAGGGTTAGATTCCTCAGATAACAAAAAGATCATAAACAAAATAGAACATTGTAATGAGCAATTAACCAATAAAGATTTATTAAGTTTCTATGATGTTCTAGGCATTGTTTTTGAGATAAAATATAAAATACAAACATGAGATTTACTTATTTTCAAGGGCTTTATATTAAATTGAAGAGTATAAAATGTTCAAAAATAAATATAATAAAGGAGTATATGTGGGAATTGGCCTGTAGAGGTCATTCCACTGAATATCCCCTAAAACTACCCTAGAAATGTCTAAGGATTTCAGTTTCTCAGGAAAAGGTATTAAATAACTTGGACATTATGGGTAAGGACAGTTGAGTAATGATTCACTACTGAAATGATTACCCAGCAAAGTGGAGCAGTGGTCAGAAGTGCTGGGCCTGGAATCCGAATGTCCTATTCAGATCTGGCCACAGATAAGTAATAGCTGTGACCCTATGTAAGTCACTCAATTTTTGTTTGCCCCAGTTTCCTCAATACAAGGTGAGCATTAAATAAAATAATATTTGTAAAATGCTTAGCACAGTGCCTGACCGACACTAGGTACTTAATAAATGCTGTTCCCTTCCTCTTTGAGATGACAAAATAGGAAGAATCCCTGGCTCAGTGGATCTTTAAAAAGAAACTATTGTGCTGTCTTCCTTATATTCTCGAGGTGAAAACATACACCTCTGAGACTTTCACTGACAGGTGGAGGAAACAGCTAGAACAGGGGCTCAGGTAGGTGACCTTGAACCTGGATCTCTGGTTTCTGACTCTGGATCCTTTGCTTTATTTCTTTGCCTGACAATAGATGATGAGTAAATATCCAGAGATGGACATATCCTTCCTTACAATAATGGTGAATATTAGTGATTGTGAGATTCTAATTTTTCAATCAGTGCCAATAGAAATGTGGAGGAGAAGACAACAGCCAACAGGAGGAGGATCCCAATTCTTGGTCTGACTTTCAAGAAGACAAAGAATATTGAGAAACATAGCACAACGTTGAGTCAATAGTCCTGCAACACATTTGATGCTTTGATATTTTAAGAATCAACTTCACAGGAGAGTATCATAGTAGTTACAAGTTATTGCCTCATGTTTAATTCCCCCACTCCCAGCTTAATAGTATTTTTTTTCCAATTACACGTAAAGATAATTTTCAACATTTGCCTTTATAAGATCCTGATTTCCAGATTTTTCTCCCTCCCCTCTCCACTCTCCCATTCCCCAGATAGAAAGCAATTTGATATAGGTTATACATATACAGTCACATTAATCATACTTCCATACTAGTTATGTTGTGAAAAAAGAATTAGAATAAAAAGGGAAAACCACGAAAGAGGAAAAAGAAAAGGGCAACAAAAAATGAAAATGTATGTTTTGATATGCATTCAAAGTCCATAGTTCTTCCTCTAGATGTGGATAGCATTTTCCCTCATGAGTCTCTTGGAATTGTTTTTGATTATTATATTGCTGAGAAGAGCCAAATCTATCATAGTTGATGATCACACAATGTTGCTGGTGCTGTATACAAGTTTTCTTGTCTCTGCTTACTTCACTCATGAGCATTTGCTTTATGTTAGAGAAATAAATAGCTGTTCTATACTTGATCTTCATTGTACATTGAATATTTTATTTCCCTCCCTTGGCCATGTTGAGATCAAATTGAGAAATAGAATCTTGTCTTTAAGAGCCACGTTCTTCCAGGATGGGATATAGTTTTAATAGATAAAAGAGCTAGGAATTCATTTAGGAAGAAAGGACAAATGCTCTACTTTCTCATCTACTCCCAGTGGTTCTTTGATGCTACATATTCAAGCAGTGAGATGGCACAGTGGAAAGAATGCCAGGCCTAGAATCAGGAAGACTAATCTTCCTGGGTTCAAATCTGGCCCCAACCTTGTTTGCCTCAATTTCCTTATCTGTAAAATGAGAAGGCTGGAGAAGGATATGGCAAACCGCTCCAGTATCTTTGCCAAAAAACTCTAAATGGGGATTACAAAGAGTCATACTTGACTGAAAAAGAACTGAACCAGAGCAACAACAAGTGTTTCACTTTCTTGAAGTGATCGCTATTGCCTCTGTCTCTGCTTCTTCACTAGGACTCTTTTACCATTGTTTATTTGTTTCTAATAAAGCTATTTCTTCTTTTGGTGCTTAAGATAAATGCTCTTTTAGTTTCAGAACTCCCAGATTGTATGTCTGGGAGCAATTGCTCATGTTCAATTGGAATTGGTTCTTTCAGAGACCATTGAGCCATTCAACAACCCATCCTTCTGCTCTGTCCTTTTTAACCTGTTCTTTAGGGTTCCCTTAGGCAGTTGCTGTAAGACAGTGACTCATTCTTTTCACAAAAAAACCTCTAGACCTTGTTTCTATCTGGTTTATCATTTCTCATTTCCTTAACTGGCAGTATACCTCCTCACATCATCTGAGTTCCCTACATATTTTTCTGATGCTAGAATAAATGCATGAGCTCCTATTGTTGGTCCTTACAGCTTCCATGAAGCTTTCCCAAAAATTCTTGAAACTTTGATATGCCCCAAGGTCATTTCAAAATATTAGGAGGACAAAAGCAATGAGTCCTTTACTGATATTCATGCTCCCCTGATAAACCCTCATTCCCTCTTATACTTCAGTCAAAACAAATATTTGAAAAAGTTAAAATTTCATCATTAGACAGTTGTTTGTGTGTATGACTTTTCTTTATGAAATGAATATTTGGGAAGCATTCTTTCACCTGTTTTTACTTTTTTTTAACCTTTGAATTGAATACCTGGGAGGATTCTGGGAATGTGGTAGAGTAGGTTGGTAAGTTTCAGGCTCTCTAGATTTCCCCCACAAATACAATGAATTTGCACCTCAGGGTAAACATAGACTAGTGAAAAATCAAGAAGGCTTAGAGTAGAACTGGGGTTCTTCAGGTTTAAGGCAAGAAGATTTGAAGAAAGATTAACTGATGTGAAGTACATGAGTTTCTGAAGCTAGTTCCAGTGGAGTCCTTGGGCTACCTGGGTTTGGTTGGAGCCTAAGAAGGAACCACAAAAACTTTTATCACCTGGATTATTTGTGGAATTGGGGTCTGAATCCGGGAAGACTGAAGGAACCTCGACTGATTGGGAACACCACATTCTGCTGTGCTGCAGGAACTCAGCCATGGGTCAGAGGGAACCAGCATACTAGGAATGAAGAGGCAACAGGGCAGGGACATTGCTGGTTGTGGGCATTTGCAGGAAGGGGAGCTCTTGGTTTGGAGTTCAGGTCAGAGGGGAGAGCTCAAACAAAGCTAGAGTCACCATCCCCCATCTCCACAATTAGAGGTCCTTACACTAATACCTCTTATTTAAAAAAAAATGAACCTAGAAAGAAGGAATCCCACTATGGAAAGACTGTGGAAAGAGGGAAGACCAGGGTTCATTTTCAAAGAAGGACAATGAAGTAAAAAAAAAGTTTCTAACTTAAAAAATTAACATGAAATGGCTCCCTGCCTTATAGAAGATCTCAAAAAAAAATTTTAAAATCAAATACATTGAGGAAAAAAATTTTTAATTAAAAAAAAACCAAAAATATTATGAACAAAAAGTTAATCAACTAGAAAAATAGATGCAGTCTCCAAGAAGAAAATAACTCTTTAGAAATTAGAATTGGGCGAGGAGAAGGCAGCGAAACTAATAGAAGCCAAGAAATAACAAAACAGATTACATAGAACCAAAAAATAGAACATCTTATAAGAAAAATAACAAATATAGAGATAGATCAAGAAGATAAAATATAAGAGTAATTGGACTGCCTGAAAGTTGTGACCAAGAAAAAGAACCTTGACACAAGAAATAATCCAAGAAAATTGTCCTGGAGTGATAGATAAGAGAAAGTAGAAATAGAAAAAAAAATTCTACCAGTTACCACCTCAAATTGATACTACTTTGTAGAAAACACAGGAATATTATTGCCAAATTTAGAAACCCCCAGATCAAAGGGAAAATTTTGCCAGAAACAAGAAAAAACAATTCAAATACACTGGAACTACAATTAAAATTGTACAGGACTTAGCAGCAGCCCACAACAAAAGAACACATGAGTCCTGGAAATAGTATCTACTGACAATTAAAAGAATTAGGCCCATTGCCAAAAATTTTATATCCAGCTGTAATATTCTCTTCTCTAAAATATATTGTTTTCTGGGAGCAGGTTTCTTGGGGGGTTTCTGGAGGCAGCCTTAGTTTCAGTTCAGAGTGATCACTCCAAATGCAGCCAGGAGTTAAAGTCCAAATCCTTTATTATTTCTGGCAAAATTTTATCTCCTTCACTTGGGGCTCAGCTAGTTTTCTGGAGGCCTTCCGGATCTTGCTGCTAGTCCTTTGTTTCTGCCAGCTTCTGTTTCTAGCTCCCTCCGAATGTCTCTGAATCCAAAGGTATGTATTTCAGCCTGCAGCCAGCACAAAGGTGGAAAATGCAATGAATCTGTCTCCACCTGCGAGAGTGGGCTTGTCCTTTAGTGGGCTCCTTCTTCTATATGCTCTCTTAAAGGTGTGAATCTTGTGGAACTCTAATAAGTACTAAGTACATTAGTGAACTAGAGAACTGTTAAATACCGTGCTAAATTAGATAACTGACTTAGCACTTTGTAAGAATCCTAACATGCAGCAAAATTATCTATAATATTGAATGAGAAAAAATGAATATTCAATGAATTTGCAGATTTTCAGGACTTTCTATCAAACAAAGCTGAACATAATAGAAAATTTAACATATAAGAGACAATATTAAAGATCAATTTCAAGGAACTTAACATGGACAAATTGTTCATTTGTTTGTTTGTTTAACTTGGAAAATATATACCATATGTTTAAGACTGACATCAACAATAGGGTAGCTCAAAAGAAAGAGTGAGGCAGAATTAAGGTAAAAATAGTAATCATGTTATACCAAGAGGTGCAGAGAAAGAATAGACACAGAGGTATAGAAGTGAAAACCTATTCACATCAGGGATAGATTAAATAGACAATACTACATATATACCATGAAGGATATAGCACCCTTCAAAATCTATAAAGAAATAAGAGGAAAGGATGATGAATGGAGAAGCAAAGGGTGAGGGCAGAAGACAAGGAAGTGATTGATGGTTGGGGAAAGGTTAAGTAATAGCAAGTCAAGCTCAGGAGCAGAATTAAAGCAAAGAATCAGAAGACATAGGAAAGATATGTGTATGTATATAGAGGGGCAGGGATGTGTGTGTGTGTGTGTGTGTACACATGTGAATACATTAATATATCCTTTCTTAATTATAGCCTGCTTGGGGGTGGGTGAGAAGGATGAAAGAGGGGGAAAATAATAAAATGAAAAATGTGCACAGCAGAGAACAAAAGAACAATTTACAAGGAAATAAAAAAAGATGGACACTCATAAATATAATTTTTTCTACATATATATATATAAATATATATATATATACTTTATATATATATACTTTCTTTAACTGGTAATTTGTTGTTATGTATTTTGAATCCTCTCTGATGTTCTGCAGAGCACATGACAATGTTCTCTTTTATTTTATTTTGTCTTGTATTCATTTTCTATTTTTCTTTCTTCTGATTCTCTTTTTTAAAAATAAAGTAAATTTTAAAAATATAAGCTCCTAGAATATGAGTACTGTTTTATTTTTGTCTTTGTAAATTATTATATAGAATAATCCTGCTATCAAAATCTCCAACATACTTTCCTTTTAAAAATTACCACAATGAACATAAACTTCATTCAAAAGAGCCACAAAATAGCAAAGGCATTTTTAAATAAATAGATTAATATTGAATTTTGAACGTACCCAAGGTTTAAAAAAAAGAGTCCTAAAGAAAGAGAGGTATTTTATTATTCCAACTTTCTCCACCATCAATAGAAACCTCTACCCTATACCTCTGAACTTAACATGTTGAAGTATCTTCTACCCTATAGACTCTCCCATTTATCAGATGCTTTCTCCAAGAACCACCATTTTAAGTAGAATGTCCAAGTCAACATTATCTTCATTCCTCTCCAAGCTTCACTCCTGACTTTCTACCATGCTCCTTCCCTACACATTTCTCCCTCACCCCTCCCACTCCCTTTCTCTGTCCTAGCTTTCCAGCTTTCTTTTATGTGTCTTTTCTCACTAGAATATAAGCTCTTGAGGGAAGGGATTGTCTTTGTATCTGCCTGTACAGTTATCCCTTCCACATCAAGATTTTACCCATTATGGTTTTGCTATAATTGTGGGATGGCCTAAGAAATTAAATGGGAATCTTGGAGGAGTTTTTTGGAACCCAAAGATAACATGTGAAGCTCAACAGACAGATACAGAAAAAGCTTAGAAACTCAGAAATGCATAATGCATAAAATATATGTATAGTATTGTAAATACCGATAAAAGAAAAATGAATAATTCAGACTTCTCTGGTAGAAAAGGAGAGCCCAAAACTTTTACACAGATTTTCCAGACTGGAGAGGAGGGAATGCACTTCTAACTTCTTCAATGTGGAATGGATAACTGTATTTATGTTCCCAGAACTTAACACAGTGTCTTTTAAATATCAGGTTCTTATTAAATTCTTGATGACTTGATTTAAGGATGATCTAGTCATATCAAGGAAGGAGATGTGTAATTTTTTATCTTGTTTAATAAAGTTTCTTTTGCAAACATGGGGAAAAAAAACCAATTTTGTTAAAATTATGCTTTGGGAGTAGGAAAACTCCTGACATGGTCAACTGGAACTCAAAGTATGCTATAGCCAAAGTGGTTTCTGAGAACTGATTGTTAATTGTGCTCCAAATCAGACTTTGATGTACTGGGTTTTGGTTTTTGTTTTGTTTTTGTTGGCCTAGACTTAAAGTGATGGGAGAAATGTTTATAAAGTGTTACACACACACACACACACACACACACACACACACACACACACACATATATATATTTCTCCCTTTCCCCCCAAAGAAGCCAATTGTTAAACATTGAATGAAACTCCTTTTGGTCTATGTCCTTCCTCTGACTTCTTGCTTCAAAACAAGTCCCTTAAAATGGAGGGACTGGTTTTTTTTTGACCATGGCAACCTTGCTTTTTCCCAGAAGTAGAACTCCAAAAATCAAATCCCCCTTTCTCCCAAACCATATCCAATTCAACAAGACTTCAGAGCAAAATCTTCTACTCCCTGTCCATCATCCAACAACTATCCTCTCCACCCACTCCCGATTCTGTGAAAAAGTGTTTATATTTCATTTACCCACTCAATTAATAAAAAATCAGCATTGGAGATTTTTGATACTAGATCCTGCCAAGGATAAATGGAGCCTTCCAGACAAAATTAGCCTCAGGGAATATCTGAGGGAGGCATGAGTCTGCTGATGTTAGGAATGGAAGATGGGGAAAATAGAGGCCTATGATTTCTCAAAATAGAACCACAGAATTACTGGGACCAGAGATATTGGCTGCAATTATCAGGAACACCTATGTTCTCTGACACTTAGGAGGCTGGGACTATTTGACTACTTAAGCATGGGAGTTTGTGAATTCTGAACTACAATAGGATTGTTGTTTATCCTATGTTTTTGAAGAAGACCTATGAGATTATGGCTGATATAATTCACCTGCCCAATGTGTGTGGGGTGAGGAGATTGGAAAGGGGTACTAGATATAATTCCTCTTACATTGAGGTGAGTCACAACAGCTTCTATGAAAAGTAGATCAATCTGTTCTCTCATATGTCAGTTTTTTCAGAATCAACATTTCTTCGCTTAATTGAAAATAAGATCATAACTAGACTATAAACATAACTAGACTATAAAATGCAGTTACAAAGGCAACTGTAGACATAGACACAACTGGGACAGATAAAATGTATATAATATATATAACCTTTATAGGGTTGTTATGTGGATAAAATGAGATTTTATTTGCAAAGTGCTTTGCAAATCTTAAAGCATTATGTAAATGCTAGTTATTATTATTGTTGTTATACTTAAATTATAGTACTTTTCATGGTCAAATAAAATTGGTAAAAGTGAAAGTTTTGACAGAGCTACAAATGCAGCCAGGTAGAATGAAGTGGAGATATCTGGTCTCAGAATAAGATTTAACTTTAAAAAATTTTATCAAAATTTTTATCAGTTTTAAAATCAAACTATTATATATTTAAAATTCAAACTCTATGATGTCTTTAATAACTTGAATCATTCTGCTCCATCATGAATTTACCTTTTAAGTTGTTCTATAACTGCCTTTTAATTTGGTATTTCAAAATACTGCAATGAAAAAAAATCTCTTTGAAAAGTAAATCAAAAACATAACCTTACTGCATAGCCAACACTGAAGGATAAAAGGCACTTTAAAAACAAATTTCATGTGCATGTTCTCTAAATAAGATATTTTAATGTTTAAAAGCTTATGAATAACATTTGGGATATTGTGCTGCATTTTCAAAAATTCCAAGATGCACCGTTATAGAATATTAACCCTCCCTATCCTTGCACATCCCTATAAGTAATGATATCCTTTTAATAATGCTTTATGATTAAAATCGCGAGTCATTACAATCTCAGAAGAATAAAAATTATAGGTAATGAAGAGATATGTGATAGATATGATTTGACTTTGTTTTTTCCAACTAGGATATATATCAGATGAGGAAAGAAGTTATATTGGGCATATGTGACCATAAAAGGAGATAGCTAACCATGTATCGAAAATAAGAAATAATAAATATATACACTATGTTACACAATGATATTACTCAAAAGAAACATAAGGTAGCCTAGCATGTTGCACAGATATTTATTTCCTGGAGGATTTGGCAGGATATGGATGTGAAACAGTGGCATAGTGGATAGAACTTGGAATTAGGAAGATTCATCTTCATGAATTTGGTTTCAGATGTGAACTAGCTGTGTGACCCTGAGCAAATCACTTAACTCTGTTTGCCTCAATTTTCTCATCTGCAAAATGAATTGGAGATGGAAAAGAATCCATTCCAATACATCTGTCAAGAAAACCCCAAATGAGGTCATGGAGAGACAGGCAGGACTGAAAAATCATTTAAGTAACAACCACAAGAACATGAAGTAAATAGAATTAAGAGCATGGATTGTGATCTGCCTTGGTAGAGGAACCCCAGATCCATTAAATTTTTTTAATTAGCTAAATTAAGGAGGTCTGGGGTATAGAATATTCCTTTCCCAGTATTTGCCTTATTTTTCCAAAATGGAAGAGAGTTCAATCAGCTGGTCATACAGTTCACGCCACAAGTTAAGGAAAGAAATTAAAATACAGCACAGAATTTATGCCCTGAATTTGTTCTCTGGTCATGATTCATGCAGGCTGAATCTCTACCTCAGAATATTCAATATCATTTTGAATATGTTCTAGAAACAATATATTCCTATTAGCTATGGCATTTTGTTTTCTTCTCTCTGATTTACTTATTGTTTATTTTACTGTGATCATTTTTGTATGTGTTATGTCCTCCTACTGGCAAATTGAATGTTGTCACAAACAGTTATCTAAATTTTGCATCTCTTAGAACTCTGAGCACAATGAACACATAGCAGGTTATGAACCTAGCTAAGGGCTTCAATGTCCAGGGCCATAGACAAAGACCCACTCAGAAGGATTAGGAATGACTCAAAAAGAGTGTCAAGGTTGACACAACTCAGTCTTTCCACATATACTTTTTTACTAAGACCTTAAGCATTTTTGAATACAGATCAACATAAAATACTTTTCACAAGGCACACATAACACAAGAGAGCACACATAGAGAAACATGGGAAAAAGCTAGAGTAATATAGTCTCATTATTTTATTGCAAGAAGATTTTATCTTTCTTATCCCAC
Organism: Antechinus flavipes; assembly: GCF_016432865.1. Taxonomy (NCBI): domain Eukaryota; kingdom Metazoa; phylum Chordata; class Mammalia; order Dasyuromorphia; family Dasyuridae; genus Antechinus; species Antechinus flavipes. The sequence goes on along the minus strand of NC_067399.1, from coordinate 300,680,419 downwards.
CTCCTTGAGAATCGGCTCATTGTAACTTCAGTTTCTTCTTCTGCAAAACTGGAATAACATTAAACCTCTGAAGGTTGTCTTAAGAAAGCTTCTTTGCAAATTTTATTTATGCATGTGAATTATTATTACAAAAGACAGTTCAACAACCATATATAACAACTGGATCTATCTAAATTCTGCTTTTATTATCTTTCAGGAAGCTCAGAGAAAGTAATATGTTGATGACCTCATGTGAATGACTGGCATCAACTAATATCTTCCTGCTTTTCAGATCAATTGCCTTGCCTCCCTATAAGTTTCCTCTCCGTAGTGTTTTCCCCCCATAGTCCTCTTCAGGTACTCCCCTAGCAAAGGCTCTGATCTCATTCATAGAGTCATTCACCAACATAGAGTGATTTACTTTGTCAAGCTGTAATTCTTCTGGGTGAATTTGTGTTTTCAGTCTCATCTCAAATATGAGAATTTATCTTTTTCTTTCCTTATCTCTAATTTAGAATTTAAAAATTTTCCTCTAATGAAAGAATTTAAGGTTGATAATAAGACCAGGTTCCTTTGCATTCCTTCCAGGAACAATTGGGAACGAAGATACCTAACTGACCCATGCTACTATGCTCCTTGTTGGATTTGGGTGAGGCATGAAATTAATTACAAGAGTGAAATAGTAGGTTCAAGAGCTAAATATTAGCATGCATAAACTATTAGAAGAGAAAGCTCTCTAGGGTGATGGATAGACTTTCTGTGGAGGATTATAGAAAGACTTGAGCAATAACTGCCCAGAATGAGTTAGGATTATTAAGTTGCAGTATGTCCTAGTAGAGAAGATAAAAAGTGACTTTCAAACAGGAAAAGAGGATCTTGCTTCTGTGATTAAAAGACTTATCTACTTAAAATTAGAGCCAGGAAAAGCAAAAATGACCTTCTATTGCACTTCAGTGAGTTAGGAGACTAAGAGTCAAGAAAGACTGATTTATCATTAATCCCATCATTGATAGTTGGCCTTTCTCAGCCTCAGTTTCCTCAAATGTAACATATGGTTTGAATTACATGGTCTTTGAGGTATATTTTGGTATTAGTGAACCATATATAGGTTATATATATAGGAATATATATAAGCTTATAGGAATGATTGAAATCTCTGTTTAATTCTCTAAATATATCAAGAACTGATATGCACAATTCTTTTTAAGTTTACAAAGTATTATATGCATTGCCTCATTTGGTTGTCAAAGTGACCTTGTGAAGTGAGTCCTACAGGCGATATTATTATTATTATTATTATTATTATTATTTACAGATGAGTCAACTGAGGACTTTGCCCATGGTTATACTGCTAGAAAGTGTCAGAGGCAGAATTCAAAACCTACAACTTTCTGATTCAAATCTAGCACTCCATATATTAAAACATGTTGCTTTTCTGTTCTTTATTTTCAATTCTTGATCCAATTCGCTGTCCATCTACAGTAAATATTTCAAATTTATACTGTTGGAATAACTCAAATGACTGTATTCAACTATACTTCATAGTGTATACTTTTTGATCCATTTAGTTTTGATTACATAGACAGGCAAATTTCTTGAGTAATCATGGATCACATTGAGAGAGTTCTGTTATGCTTGATTTAATCAGCACATATCATCTGCAAACAGAAATACATGGAGAACCTTGCTATTTTTGATGAATTTGCTTTTCATTTGAATTTGCACTAGATAGTCTTCATGCCTATGACAAACACTTCTCTATGATTCAAGTCATGTTGACAAAGGATCCCTGAACAGAAATAATCTTATGATTGAATTTATTAAGTCATCTCATGATTTTTAACTTATGCATGAGAGACCCTTTACTAACCAAGAGTTTTTAAGGCTGTGATTTATTCTATCAAATTAAAAAAAATCATCAAACTATAAACAAAGTGGGATCCTCTATTCTGTATACTTGTCTGTCAACTTTGTGACTATAAAGATATGATACTTCTGTGGAGAATCATTTGCAAAACCTATTTTGATCACATATATTATTTTAAAAATATTTTACCTATGGGTTTTGATTTTGTATCACCCTCATTTCTTAACCTATTCTTTCCTTCTCTCTTACCCAGAGACTAATCTCCTATAACAAAGAATAAAAAAGGGATAAAACTGTTTAGAAAAGCTATCCAAGACATTAAGTAAGTCTGATAGCCTATATTGTTCTTTATACCCATAAACATCTATCTCTACAAGGAGGTGAAGGAGGTACATTTTCTTTTCTCTATGTCCAATTGTGATCATTATATAAAATATTCAGGGTTTTTATTTTTGTTGTTGTTGATATATTCTTTTCATTGACATTGTTAAAATCATTGTGTATATTGTTTTTCTGTTCTGCTTATTTCATTCTTCATTAGTTCATTAAATCTGTATTCTTTATATACATCATTTCTTATAGAAGAGTAAGAATCTATTATAATCATGTATGACAACTCGAATAGTTATTTTCTACTTGATGAGAATTTACTTTTTCTCATGTCTTTGTCACTATGAAAAATGATGACACAAGTGATTTGGTATATAGAGAATTTTTTTTCTACATTTTATCTCCTTGATATATATCCCTAGCAGTAGGATTCCTGACTCAAAAAATATAGATGATTTACTCCCTTTCTTCTTTTTCATAATGCAAATCTTTTTCAACTTAAAATCAATGAACAATTTTATGTATATTTGTAAAGGGCAGGAACTTTGGAGTAATATATTTAAGGCTCAGTATGATTGATTTAAACAAGGTAACTCAGTGGAATTGATAAGACAATGGTTATCTAGTTTAGCAGGTGAGTTCTCTAGTTCAGTATGATTGATTTAGTCTTACAACAAATAATGGTTCCCTAGTGATATAATGATTGATTTATACTCAGTATACTACAGTGATGTCATTGTAATAGAGCATATAAACTGGTGACAAACTCAGCCAGAGGGAGATTTCAAGACAGAGACCCTTATGGTGGCTCTCCTGCTTCCTCCACTGAATCAAGACCCATTCTGGAGTGCCTCCAGAAAGCTATTCTGGGCCCCAGGCAAGGAGACAGACTGTGAAGGAGACAATAAAGACTTTATCCCTGGCTATTCTCCTGGCGATTACTCTGCTGAAAATGAAGGGTGGTCCCAAAACCTCCAGAAAGCTTACCAGAACATTATATATATTGATATGCCTGTTGTTTTTTTTTGTTCTTGTCTTCTCCACAAATTCCCTCCCTCATTTTTTATTTGCATTTTTGGTCATTTTTGCAAATTCTCTGTGTATGAAGTAAAAATTTGCGTTATCTCTTGTAATTAGTGATTTGGAACTATTTTTCATATGATTACTAATACTTTATTATTCAAGATATGCAATATCTCATAGATAACTCTTTAAAATTTTATGAAAATTTAAAAGCATATTGATCAATATTAGTGATATTCTTTCAATTGCTCCTTTTGAGAGTAACGATATTGTTATTGGCCACAATATGGTAATTCTATTAAATATTCCCTTCCTCAAGATATCTTATAAAATGATCCTTCAGCTATTTCAAAATTGGTTTACTTCCAGTATAGTTTTACTCTATGCATACTTGTTTTAGTCCAGCTGCTCTTTACCTTTTTATATTCTGAAGTGCCATTTGAATTTTCTCATATAGTATATACAATAGGAACTCCAAATGTAGTGGTTATTCAATTGTCAATAAAAATAAATCTTATTGGAAATATTAAAGAGTATGTTTTCCTTTTGATTTTTTTTTACCTCTTGTCAATTTCATCTACTTTTGGTATGGTTCAATTGGGTCCCACATCAAAGTTTTTGCAGATTTATTTTCTCTCTTGATATTTAATGAAGGCATCCCCTTTTCAATATCTTCTTCTATGCATTTAACATATGAAATCTTGTTCTAAGTTGATTTTACTGTTGGATGTCATCTCTCCACTTGGCAAACAGATCATATACTTACTGGTTAAGTCACTGTCTAGGTTTTTTGACTCTTTCATTATGGGAGCTAGAATTTACAACTCAGAAATATTTTCTTTTTTCTGAAGCCCCTTCTTCTGATTGTATGGTTCTTTCCAGAACAACTTTTAGGGAGTGCACCCAGGTCAGCTATTTCTTCATTTCTCATTAAACTTCGATCCAGCTTCCTCCATGATGCCTGCTAATCCAGTGCCTTCCTTTCCCCACCCCACTTTTTGAGCTTCCATTTATGTCTTATCTTCCTTCATTAGAGTAATTTCTTTTAGAGCAGAAAATGTCTTTTTTTACTTATATTCATATTCCCAGATTTCATTATAGTGTCTGATATATAACAAGTGTTTAATAAATTCATGTTGACTCACTTTTGCCTGATAACTATATTACAGTGGTCAAGCATTTGCAGGAAATGATAATAATCAAGGACAATACTTTTCCCTTTCCTTTTTTTCCATTTTTAAGAGCATTTGAAAAGATCAGATTGAAACAATTATAGTCATTTATAAAGTCATTTATTTTAGTTGTGTACAAATCTATATGATCCTGTTTGGGGTTTTCATAGCAAAAATACTAGAGTAGTTTGCCATTTCCTTCTCCAGGATATGATTCCAACAGCACTAATTAGTCATTTCCTGTTTTTTAAAATATAGTTAATTTCATTTTTGCAAACTTATGTGCTTTCTTGTGTCTAATACCTTCTGACTCTGTTCTAGGAGAAAGTGTTTGTGGTACATGGGTGAGATATGGACTTTCTAACAGTCTGTAAGTTTTTTTGTCTTCCCTCACAAAATCTAATCCACATTTTCCAACATATTTTTTGCCATCTCCCTCTGTTCCCAACTTCACATTAGAGCATCCATGTATTGGTTGTCTTGGTTCAGATAATCTTGCCAATTTCATAGGATTATAGATTTAGAGCTGTGAGAGATCCAAAAAGTCAAGTTCAACCATCACGTCACAAACAAGTTAAGTGATTTATCCAGGATCACATAACTATGCACAAAATCAGATGCTCCAGACTCCAACTCCAGTGTTCCATTAACTATATCTTACCACCTTCTTCTGTCTAGCATTTCTCTGCTTCTTGATACTCTGAAATGAATAAGTACAAATTCTGCAATTATCTTATAGAAAATAGAAAAGATCTTAGTAAATACTGAGTCTAACTTTCATTTTATAGATGAGGAAACTGAAACCCATAAAATTAAGTGACTTATTTAAAGTCACACAGATAATGGCAAAGATAAGCTCCAAACTCAGATCTTCAAATTCAATGCTGTCTCCATTGTATCACATTACCTCATGGTAGTCTTATGGACAATACACTTTGCACAACTCACTCTTACTTAAATCTAACTAACTTATATGCCATGGCATTATTCCCTGATGTCATTGTTCTCCTCTTCAAGAACTAAGGACCACCACCACCAACAAAATGAGGTGACCAATTCGCTCATGAATTGATATTTTGTCTTGCTTTTGCAACTCTAAGAAAATCAACTCCATCAACTCTTTTTTTGCTTTCCCCAAGAGATCTATGGAGAATTTCTTAGTGAGACACTGAGTTCCCAAAAAGAACCTGTGAGTCATTCTTCCAATAGCTGAAAATTTCTTTTAGTCTTCTGATTTCATTTATCGTCAGAGCAAATAAATTACTTTCCTAATGTTGACAATTTAAAATAGATAGCTTGTAACCTGTCATAACACCTTGATGGTCAGTGCCTTAAAAATTGATGAAGATTAGGGTTTTATTATCACTTGAAACAACTAGTACCAGGATGTGGCTCTACTGTGGCATCAGAAACACTGTGATTTCAAAGAAATGAGCCTAGTGACCTCATGTGTGGTTACATGCACAGGATACACACCTTTCTATTTGATAGACTGTTTTTGGTTGCAATTTTTCTTTGGCTATATGCTTGTCAGTCTGTCTGACTGGCTTGACAAACTGATTTTTTTCTACTGCTTGAGTAAGAAGATCATTGTACCTTTTAAAAAATATTATTACAAACTTTTTTTTTAGAATCAACTCCATCAGTATTTCTCTTAATAATTTCACTGAATTCACTTCTTATTGTTCCCTTGTTGCTCTTTCCATTTTCATTGTTTCAATTTTGTATACTATTTTCCTACTTCAGCTTACTTTACTTTGCATTGGCTTATGTCTTTCCATAATTCTCTATTTTTCATGTTTGTTATTTCTTTCAGATCAGTAATATTCCCTTGTTTTATATATATATCACAATTCGTTTATGCATTCCCCAATTGATCTACTTTGTTTCTAGTTCTTTGTTAGCACAAAAAAGTGCTGCTGTAAATATTTTGGTGGTCATGGTATATCTCTTTGTTATTAACTTCCTTAAAGTGGGTCTCTAGTAGTGGAATCTCTGACTCAAAGGATATGGACATGTTAGGTAGTTTTTGACATAATTCCAGGTTGCTTTCTAAAATGATTATTCCCAATTCACAACTCCACCAACAAGGCATTCATGTCCTTTATTTCTTTCACCCTTCCAACAATTACTTAATTCTCATCTTTTCACAGTTTTCTATTTATGAAGTAAAATCTCATAGTGGTTTGCATTTTTCTTATTATTAGATATTTAAAGCATTTTATATGGTTGTTAATAATTTGCAAATCTTTCTTTGAAAATATTTGTTTATAAGTTTCTATTATTTATTCATCTTGAATATGAGATTTTTATCAGAAATATTTCATACAAGGATGTTACCCAATCTACAGATTCTCTTATCATAGTTATTTTATTTTTTTAAAAGCTTTAAATTTCATGTAGTTAAAATCTTCTCATCTATTGTAATTACCTCTATCTCTTCTTCAGCTAAGATTTCATTCTCTTCCCTCAGATGGTTTTACTTTTTAAAATTGCCACCTAGACGTGTAGTTTTATTAAAAGACCTTAATGTGATTATGACTTTGCTCATTATATTCTACATTTTTTTACTTTAATTCTTTGCATTTATGATTACTCATGGGGGTTTGGATTATATGAGTTTTAGTATGTCCTTCAGCTCCAAATCCTAGATCACACTGTTTCAGAATTCTCCTGGGCTCAAATTTTAGACAAGTCAGTCAGTTTCTCTAGATCTTACTTTTCTTGCCTGTAAAGAGAATAAAAGGGATGAGATGGCCTCTAAGATTCCTTATACTTCTCAATTTGTGATGGACCATTTGTGGACTATTTCTTCAATGCTCCATTATTTTCATTCTCTTGGAATGAATTTTTAAAAAATCATAGAATACTTCTGGAGCACCTAGGTGGCATAGGGGATACAGCACAATACTTGGGAGTCAGGAAGACTTCAAATTGAAGTTCAAATCTGGCCTCAGACATTTACTAGCTGTATGATCCTGGGCAAATCCTTTAAACCTGTTTGCCTCAGTTTCCTCATCTGTAAAATGAGCTAGAGAAGGAAATGTCTTTGCCAAGAAAATCCCAAATGGGATCAGACTTGAGTGAAGGAGTACCAAAGTCAGACTTGAGTAAAAAATGACTGAACAAGGATGTCATTGTTTTTTAGTCATTTTTCAGTTCTGTCTGACTCTTTGTATCCCCTTTTAGGATTTTTTCTTTTTTTATTACTTCTTTTTTAACAAAAAAATTTTAAATTTATTTATTGATCTACAACATTTACTTTTATAATATTTTGATTTACATTTTTGTCTTACTCCAATTTTCCTCTCCCCTCCCTTCTCCCCAAGATACTGATCAATCTGATATGATAGTGTAAAATCATGTCAAACATATTTCCATATTAGTAATGCCATAAGAGAAGAATCAGAACAAAATGAAAAAATCATGAGAAGGAAGGACAACAAAAAAGTGATCTGCATTCAGATGCCACAGTTTCTTCTCTGTATGTGGACAGCATTCTTTATTATGATTTTTTCAATATTGTCTTAGATAATTTCATTTCTGAGAAGAGCAAAGTCCATGGTTGATCATCCATATAATTTTCTGTACTATGTACAATGTTTTCCTGGTTTTGCTCATTTCACTCAGCATCATTTCATATTAAGTCTTTCCAATTTTTCTGAAATCTGCCTACCTTCATTTCTACTAGAAAAACAGTATTCCATTATATTCATATATCACAATTTGTTTAGCTACTCACCAATTGATGAGCATTCCCTTGATTTCCAATTCTATGTTATTACAAAGACAAAGAATTATAAATATTTTTGCACATGTAGATCTTTCCCCCATTTTTATGATCTCTTTGAGCTACAGATCTAGTAGTGGTATTACTGGATCAAAGAGTATACCCAGTTTTATAAATATTCCAAATTGCTCTCCAGAATGATTGGATCAGCTCACAACTCCACCAACAATACATTGAAATTTTGAGAGAGTTTTCTTGGTAAAGTAATTTTCAATTTTCTTCTCCAGCTCACGGATACCTTTGACATAAAATTAGAAAAAAATTTAGCCTAACATTTCAAACCCCTGCATAGTCAGGTAATTAGTTATACTTTCTGGTCAAACTAGGCTAGTTGTCACTCCCTTCATATATCAGTCAACTGGGGGTCTAAGTGGACAGAACATTAGAGCCAGAGTCAGAGACATAAATCCTGCCACAGCTGTTTATTAGCCATATAAACCCTGACAAGTTATTGAACTTCTGTTTGTTTCAGTGTCTTCCTCTATAAAAACAGAATATAATAGAACCTATCTCATAGCAGTTATGAGAATCAAATTAAATAACACGTGTAATCTTCAAGTGCTATTAGGTAACAGATGACCTTCAAGTGCTTTATAAATACTAACAATTATTTCTCAAGCTTTCTTTTCACCTTAGGAGTGGTAGATTAGGCTCATGCCAATTTTTGAACTTCAAGTACTATATCCCTGCATCTCTACTTGTGGACATCTTATTCAATCTTTAAGATAGAACTCAAATACTCTTGACTTCCTCCCTCCCCTGAGTAAAAAAAAATCATCTTTACTTACTCTCATGTAGAAGTTTATTTATATCTTTCTAATGCAATTATATTTTATTCTGCATTATAATTATTTGTGCATCTGTTTGTCATCTCTAATTGTTGATTGTAAATGATTTGAGGGTAGGAGATCAGGTCTCTCTTACTCTCTACATAGTTTTCAACAAATAGTCGCTGCTTAATAATTGTTTGTTTTGGAACTGAGTATGCATGCCTACTGTGAATGGCTTCCAAAAAATTTGCTCAAAAAATAAGAATAAAGCTCAACTCGAAGAATTTAACTTCTAGCCTATGTGTAGTGGGATGTACTGTGTTGGACAATGTTTGGCATCTTGTCAGTTCCTTAGCTTCCAAATTGGACTGCTTTTCAATATGTATGTTTACTTAAAACCTTTTAAAATAGAAACTTTCCATGAAATTTTTGAACAAATTATACAAAAAACAATATTACTGGCCATGTAATTTTGGAGACCTAGGACAATTTTTGATAATATATTTTCAATGAATAATAATGATAGATAATGATAGTATTCACATTTAATGCTATTGCCTGATGGCATAATTATGATGTGAGATTAATTATGCTGGAAAAGTGTATATGAACATTAGTGAAGAAAATGGAGCAAACAGATGTTAGTCCCATTTCTAAATGTCGCATTGAGGATTATGTTCCCTTTCTACTTATTACAATATGCAATTGGTGTGAGAAGGTGCTGAACTAAAAGTGCTATTCCTTTTGTATTTCTTTGACTATGTAAAAATATCCAAAATGACTATTCCCTCTTAAAACAAAGGTGTTTATAAGGAGCAGAAAAGAATCTGATAGCTTGTTAGGGATTGTTGAGATCATCTGGATCAACTCCCTCATTTTTTTAAGTGATGAAATGCATTTAGCAAACATTGGTCAGGCATCTAGTATTTGCAAGACAATGGAAACAAATTGAAAAGTAATGGTAGGGAGAGAAGCAAATGTGCGACCCAGAAAGAGGGAGGACAAACGTTTCAGTTCTAAATCACCTAAGAGTTTCTAGGTAAAGTTTCTAGGGACATTGACATGATTAGACAGCATGAGAGGTAAAGGGCATATAGTTCAATTCAAATAGTAACTGAATCCAAAAGCAAAAAATTCAAGGTACAATTTTGCTGACTACTTAAGTCTAGGTCTGACTCACCAAAAAGCTAAATTGCCTGTGAAGTTATGGGCTTAAAGAGATTACAATATGACCAACAAAACATCTAGAATTCAGAAGAGGACCAGCAGATGACAGCAGAAAGAAGCTCAGTATTATAGTCAGTGAAAAAGCAATAAGAATAGAAAGAGAGAATGGATGTAAGGATCAAGAAGTCAGTATGACCAGACTACAGAGTACATAAAGGGAAACAGACCATAGAAAAGCTGGAAAGATAGGAATGGTTCAGATTGTGGAAAGCTGAAAATGTCAAATAGAATATATTTTTTTTATTTGAAACTAGAGGTAATAGAGAACCACTGAAGTTTATTAAATAGTTGGGGAGTCATGATCATACTTGTACTTTAACAAAATCATCTTGATAGTTGAATGGAAGATGAATTAAAGTGAAGAGAGGCTAGAAGCAAGAAAAACAACCAGAAGGCTACTCCAATGAGCCAAGTGAGAGGTGATGAGAGCCTGCACCAGAGGGATGAGTATGTGAGTGGAAAGAAGGGGACAAAAAGGAAAAAAATGTTAGGAAGACAGAAATAATACAATTTACTAGTGGATTGAACATATGGGGTTAGTGAGATTGAGAAGTCAAGGATAACACTCAAATTTCCATCTTACATGACTGGAAGGATGATGTTGTTCTCAACAGTAATAGGAAGTTAAGAGGAAGGGAGATTTGGGGAGAAAAATAATGAGTTTTCTTTTGGATATGTTGAGTTTGAGAAGTTTACAAAATATCCAGTTGGAGAAGTCTAAAAGACAGTTTGTGGTTAAGATTGGAATTCTTTAACTCCATGAATAATAGGGGAAATGATTAGGTATCTCAATATTTCACACCATAAATTGGGAAGAGAAATGTGGAATGAAGAATATTATAGTACCTAAAAGTTGTAAAACAAACAAACAAGTGAACAAAGCCCTGTACCTTGGAGAAAGTGTGCCCATGTCTTTCCTCATCTATCATATAAATCTTTGTTCTAAGGATTTGAATATTCTATTTGTAGGCTTGACTCATACTCACAGCACAATATTCATTACTTTCATTTCTTTAGAATCCTCACCTATAGCAGAGTGATATAGGGGCATTTACTTCAGAGTTAGAAGGCTCTGGACTAAATTTTATTTAACATATACTAGCAGGATTTTTTTTTTTAGGTATAATTGTCATTTTTTTAAAATAATTATAACTTTTTATTGACAGAACTTATGCCTGGGTAATTTTTTTTGCAACATTATCCCTTGCACTCACATCTGTTCCGACTTTTCCCCTCCCTCCCTCACCCCCTCCGCCAGATGGCAAGCAGTCTTATACATGTTAAATATATACTAGCAGGTCTTGTATTGAAACCAGCTCCTACTGAAAACAAATGCTTAAATTTACCCTTTTAAAATTTGCAAACACTACAAATCAGGACTTGATTTATTATTTTTATTAATGTTTAGACCTAAGAAAGTTGTAGTAAAAACCTTAAAAATGCAGTTAAATATAAAAATATGTTGGACATACATTTTCTTCACTTTCAGAACACGGATTGTTAAATGTCTACCAACACAGCCTTGCTCACTAATTATATAGCTCCTGGCAACTCTCTTAAGCACTTTGAGCCTCAATTTCCTCATCTGTAAGATGCAGATCAATAATAACACCTACCTTTCAGGGCCATTATAAGGAGCAAATGATGTAAGATATACAAAATCCCTCGCAAATTTTAAAGTACTATACAAATTTAGCTATTATTATTATTATTAGCAGCAGCAACAGCGGATGTCAATGCATTTGTTGTTTTATAGATTCAGAATGCATATTCTGGAAAGAGATTTGGCCTGGAAATCAGAAGGCCAGGATTCTATTCCCTGCTCTGCTTATTCCCTAGTAATGAATTAATTTCTTACTTATCAATTTCTCTTCCCTTTTAGGTCTGTAGTTAATGCCATGTGGGAAACTTCTATGGGTATAGAAAATTCCCAGTATGTGAAGTCTGTATCAACACAGATCCTTGAAATCAAATTCAATCAATCCTCAAAATTTGCTTATTTAACTTTCATGACTTTAAGCATTGCTGTGAATTTATTAGTAATGTCATTTTCAATTTTCTCTTGGCAATTTCACACATTCCTGGTTATGCATAGTGGAGGAAAAAATGAGAAGTAAACAATATTGTTGAATGATTGATACTCTACTAGATGGTTTCTCTAGTCTTGTTCATCCTATCTTTATAAATAGAATCTCATGCATTTATTGCATGTATTTATTATTTCCTAAAGAGTTTCATGCATTCATTGCATATTTTCATTGTTTTGCAATCCCATCATCATTGCAGCCTCAAGTATAAACACCAACAAACCTCTGCTATGTTCCCATACTTCAGGATCCTTAAGAAATTCAAACAGTGCATAAAACAGCAAGACTATTTCAAGATGGCTTGTCCTTCACAATCTCCAACACATCCAATAATCGTGAACGAAAGACTGTCCCAGCTGATAGCAAGACCTTGCTAGTATTGAAGTTCCAGCAAGCTCTCCTGGGTTTTCAGAAGGTGGTAAAAGTTTACTGCAGTAGAAACTATACTACAACACATTTACACTGCCATCTGACCCAATGGAAAGTTAGATTCAGGTAAAAATAATTTTAGTTTTAATTGTTGTATTTGCTATGTAGTATTTATGGTACTATATAGATTTAACGTATTATGAAAAGTAAATATTGTTTGAAATTGATTGTTTTTTATTGACATTAGCACAAAAGGTCACAGAATTCTAGGAAATTACTAATGAGAAAAATGCTTTGCATATTACTAATTTTATTTTGTGTATTATATTTTGTGAGTTATTTCATGGTTACTATGTTAGGAAAGGTGCATATTATCAGAATTAATGTTGTGTTATAAAGAATTATATGCAGAAAAGTTCATTTCCAACAATCTCTAATGAAAGATTAAAGTCTTGGGTGGCCAAGGGAACCAACCCCCTATCTCCCAATGATTCAATGTATCAACATTTGAATATTTGATTTTTGGCCTGTTTTTTCCCTTCTTTTTCTTTTTTTATGCTAAGGCAATTGGAGATAAGTGACTTGCCTTGAGTCACACAGCTAGGATTTTGATCTGCTTTATAGGAAATTTACTCTTACCTTCTACCCCAAGTTGAAATGTCTGTATCATATATCAAGGCTTCATAAGCTTTTTTTTTTCTTTTTTTTTTTACTGGTGACCTCACTTGCCTAAAGAAAATTTTACATGGATCCATCTCAAATCTGAGCCAAGGTGTTTCTGGCAGCATTTGTGCTTGCATAGTGCAAAGTGAATATATTGTACATTCAGAACCAAAGCTGCTGTGAACCCCATGTAATAGGCAAGCACTGCCAGAAACACCCTTGATTCATTATGCATTTTATTTTGACTTAATTTTTGGTCATTATGTTCAGAAACTTATTACTATTGTCATTTTTTACCACAATTTATAGTTTAAGAAGCTTTGTTATAATTGACTTAGTAATTACCTGGTCAGGCAGTTACCTGACCAGGCAAGATAACTTGCCTAGAATTATATTACCAGGATATGATAGAAGAAATATTTGAATCCAAGGTACTTCTGACTCTAAGCCTAGAACATTATCAACTTTTTCAGCTAGGTCAGACAGCCTTTAATAGTTGATAATTCAGAAGGGATGTAGCTCAGACCCTGTCTGAGTAAGGAATGACACAATTAAAATTTAGATGCCTCATTGGAGTCTGAAATTATATCTTCAGGTAACATTCATTATCTGGATAAAATGTGCTGTTAATTATTTGGATAAAGAGGAGTGATTATTGTCTTCATTTTTGAAAATGAAACCTAATCTATTTTCCTGAATTTGTTCTTTTATTTTTTTCTTCTAAAAATATTTTCCTAAAAAATTGTTGAGTGCAATATAATATCAAGTAGTAAAGCACAGTAGACCAAGCACCATTATGTAATGCATGATAAATATAGTTTTCAGAAAAATTCAATTCAATGTAATAAATGTTTCAAAATGACTGACAGAGACTGATCTTTCTAATGAAACATTTCTAGCAACAATTAGGACTTATGTGTGCTCTTTTTATGAGCAACTGAAATGCTTAATACCTCAAACCACCTGCAGTAATCCTTTAGGGAGCTGGACAGTTCTGCAAAGGATTTAGATTGTTTCAGCTCTGCAGCTGATTTCCAAATGTCTCAGACTATGTGCAAGCTTGATGAAGTAGCTAATTATGCTAAATAGGAACATTAATAATACAAATACAAACACACTTGCAAATTTCAAAGTACTTTTTTTTTCCCTGCCCAAAATGAATGCAGAGGAGGCACAATAGCAGAATGTATCCTATTAATTATGGAGTCCTAGATTTCATGATTTAATTGATGAATAAATATTTCCAGTGAGAAAGAGAAATTCCATCTTTATTAGTCTACAAGGTAATTTCTGAAAGAAATTGAATTGAGACTCATTGCTATTACTGGAAATTCAGAGGATAAATTTCATCTCAGCAACAAGAACTTACATTTTATGTTGAAATGTGGTGAGCTTTGAATGTCTTTTTTTTTTTTTTCGGCCACAGTCTTATATAAATGAACCAAAAAAAAAAAAAAAAAGGTATGAGATCATTGAATTATTGAAGAGATATCTCAGAATCTATCTTTGATATGACCTTTCGTTTTACAGATAAGAAAACTGAGTCTCAGAATAGTTAAATGACTTGGCTAAGATTACATAAATAGTAAGCATCAAAAGTGGGCACAGTGTCTCCCATCTGGAAAGTTCTCAATAAATTCTTGTTAACTCAACTCAGGCCTCTGATTCCAGAACTGGAATTCTTTCTATTGCTACCTTGACAATTTGTCCGAGTAATTTACTAATTCTATAAAAGTCATCCTGGGTTCTGAAAAGAGAGTTTTTTTCCCTTCCTAATCTTGTACGAAACTAGGTCTTCAGCTTATTTTCCCATCATTTCTACTCTGGCCATTCCATTCTAATTATTAACTTGAATTCTACTTCTGGTATAACTGTGAGCTTGGATGGGTGAGATTTTTCCTTATCTTTCCCAAAACCAGGTCTTTCTCTCATTCATAGACCATCTCTAGATTATGTTGTTATACTGTTCCCCATTCCTCCTACTTCAAATACAACCTATTGTGTTGTCAAATGAGAAAATATTTTAAAAACTCTTAATTCAATGCATTTTCCATAGTAGGTGCCAGTAATGGTGGTGATTAGAGCTAGAGAAGCTGATTGTAATGCCAGAGAAACTGAGGCAAGATAGAGATTAGAGAGTTTTTAATATTTTATTAATTGGAAAGTATAATTGACTGGACAGGTCTCTCGTCTCAAAGTATCCAGTGACGAATGTGAGAATCCAAGTCTTTTTATATCTTTTTCAAAGAAAGAAAGAAAAGAGCAGGAAGTTTTTCAGAACCATTTGGTTCTGTCAGGATGGGGGGAGGCTATAAATTCTTACTAGAAGCCAGAGTCAAGATGTCTGAATAAACAGAAGTAAAGATGTCAATGAGGTATCTGGGATAGTCTTATCTTTTGGAATATTTTAGAAGGATAGTGTCATAAATTCTTGAGGGCAGGAGTTAGGAGCCAGGAAGTCTGATCTCCCCTTCATCTTGAGTCTCACATTTGCAATTTATAACGTTAGAGCAAATGGTCCTCAGTCTTAATGAACCAGAGGAGGGTTTTACAACTAAGGGGATTGAATCAGAACAGTTAAGAAAACTGAGGTAGGACAATTCAGGGAAACTCAGTCAGGACAATAAGGGAAACTAGTGCAGGGAAACTGAGGTAGAAGAGTTCAAGAGACTGTGGCATAACATGATAACAAAAAACATCTGCAGACAGAAGATACTGAAGATGGTGACAATTTCTGGAATGGTGATCCCTCTTGGTGGAAAGAAATGATGACTATGAACCCTATGAAAACACAAGTTCTTGGATCCCAAGAGAAAGACATACCTAAAGAAAACTTGATGGAAAATCCATGAAGGGAGGAAAGGACTTTCAGCAACCAGAAGTGAGGAGACACTCCTTACTTTATGAATTCTCTTACATGTGTGCCTCAGCAGAACTTTACAATATCTTTAAGCTAATTCTCCCTGGGGAACTTTTGTCTGTAAGCAGGAGATTGTGTCCTTCAGTTTTGGAGAAATGTTTTGTAACAACTCTTCTTAATATACTTTTCTCAGGAAATTACTTTGCTAAAATCAAATTGAGGTTACTAACTGATAATCAAAGGAAAACACATCAATGGGGAGTTATTAATAACCATAATATAAATATTAGTCTCAGGATTAAACCTAAAACCCTAAACTGAATAGTG